>NW_027617234.1:0-134162 GCF_964187855.1 Myxine glutinosa | reverse complement strand
ACACTTTTTGCACTTGTGATAGTGTTGAAAAACCACTTTTCGCACTTGTGTTAGTGTTGAAAAACCACTTTTCGCACTTGTGTTGGTGCAGCAAACCACTTTTGCACTTGTATTAGTGTGGAAAACCACTTTTCGCACTTGTGTTAGTGTTGAAAAACCACTTTTCGCACTTGTGTTAGTGTTGAAATACCACTTTTCGCCATTGTGTTAGTGTTGAAAAACCACTTTTCGCACTTGTGTTGGTGCAGGAAACCACTTTTGCACTTGTATTAGTGTGGAAAAAACACTTTTTGCACTTGTGATAGTGTTGAAAAACCACTTTTCGCACTTGTGTTATTGTTGAAAAACCACTTTTCGCACCTGTGTTAGTGTTGAAAAACCACTTTTCGCACTTGTGTTGGTGCAGGAAACCACTTTTGCACTTGTGTTAGTGTTGAAAAACCACTTTTTGCACTTGTGTTAGTGTTGAAAAACCACTTTGCGCACTTGTGTTGGTGCAGGAAACCACTTTTGCACTTGTATTAGTGTGGAAAAACCACTTTTCGCACTTGTGTTAGTGTTGAAAAACCACTTTTCGCACTTGTGTTAGTGTTGAAAAACCACTTTTCACACTTGTGTTGGTGCAGGAAACCACTTTTGCACTTTATTAGTGTGGAAAAAACACTTTTTGCACTTGTGATAGTGTTGAAAAACCACTTTTCGCACTTGTGTTAGTGTTGAAAAACCACTTTTCGCACTTGTGTTGGTGCAGCAAACCACTTTTGCACTTGTATTAGTGTGGAAAACCACTTTTCGCACTTGTGTTAGTGTTGAAAAACCACTTTTCGCACTTGTGTTAGTGTTGAAATACCACTTTTCGCCATTGTGTTAGTGTTGAAAAACCACTTTTCGCACTTGTGTTGGTGCAGGAAACCACTTTTGCACTTGTATTAGTGTGGAAAAAACACTTTTTGCACTTGTGATAGTGTTGAAAAACCACTTTTCGCACTTGTGTTATTGTTGAAAAACCACTTTTCGCACCTGTGTTAGTGTTGAAAAACCACTTTTCGCACTTGTGTTGGTGCAGGAAACCACTTTTGCACTTGTATTAGTGTGGAAAAAACACTTTTTGCACTTGTGATAGTGTTGAAAAACCACTTTTCGCACTTGTGTTAGTGTTGAAAAACCACTTTTCGCACTTGTGTTGGTGCAGGAAACCACTTTTGCACTTGTATTAGTGTGGAAAAACCACTTTTCGCACTTGTGTTAGTGTTGAAAAACCACTTTTCGCACTTGTGTTAGTGTTGAAAAACCACTTTTCGCACTTGTGTTGGTGGAGGAAACCACTTTTGCACTTGTATTAGTGTGGAAAAAACACTTTTTGCACTTGTGATAGTGTTGAAAAACCACTTTTCGCACTTGTGTTAGTGTTGAAAAACCACTTTCGCACTTGTGTTGGTGCAGGAAACCACTTTTGCACTTGTATTAGTGTGGAAAAACCACTTTTCGCACTTGTGTTAGTGTTGAAAAACCACTTTTCGCACTTGTGTTAGTGTTGAAAAACCACTTTTCGCACTTGTGTTGGTGGAGGAAACCACTTTTGCACTTGTATTAGTGTGGAAAAAACACTTTTTGCACTTGTGATAGTGTTGAAAAACCACTTTTCGCACTTGTGTTAGTGTTGAAAAACCACTTTTCGCACTTGTGTGGGTGCAGGAACCACTTTTGCACTTGTATTAGTGTGGAAAAACCACTTTTCGCACTTGTGTTATTGTTGAAAAACCACTTTTCGCACCTGTGTTAGTGTTGAAAAACCACTTTTCGCACTTGTGTTGGTGGAGGAAACCACTTTTGCACTTGTATTAGTGTGGAAAAAACACTTTTTGCACTTGTGATAGTGTTGAAAAACCACTTTTCGCACTTGTGTTAGTGTTGAAAACCACTTTTCGCACTTGTGTGGGTACAGGAAACCACTTTTGCACTTGTATTAGTGTGGAAAAAACACTTTTTGCACTTGTGATAGTGTTGAAAAATTACTTTTCGCACTTGTGTTAGTGTTGAAAAACCACTTTTCGCACTTGTTTTGGTGCAGGAAACCACTTTTCCACTTGTATTAGTGTGGAAAAACCACTTTTCGCACTTGTGTTAGTGTTGAAAAACCACTTTTCGCACTTGTGTTAGTGTTGAAAAACCACTTTTCGCACTTGTGTTGGTGCAGGAAACCACTTTTGCACTTGTATTAGTGTGGAAAAAACACTTTTTGCACTTGTGATAGTGTTGAAAAATTACTTTTCGCACTTGTGTTAGTGTTGAAAAACCACTTTTCGCACTTGTTTTGGTGCAGGAAACCACTTTTGCACTTGTGTTAGTGTTGAAAAACCACTTTTTGCACTTGTGTTAGTGTTGAAAAACCACTTTGCGCACTTGTGTTGGTGCAGGAAACCACTTTTGCACTTGTATTAGTGTGGAAAAACCACTTTTCGCACTTGTGTTAGTGTTGAAAAACCACTTTTCGCACTTGTGTTAGTGTTGAAAAACCACTTTTCACACTTGTGTTGGTGCAGGAAACCACGTTTGCACTTGTATTAGTGTGGAAAAAACACTTTTTGCACTTGTGATAGTGTTGAAAAACCACTTTTCGCACTTGTGTTAGTGTTGAAAAACCACTTTTCGCACTTGTGTTGGTGCAGCAAACCACTTTTGCACTTGTATTAGTGTGGAAAACCACTTTTCGCACTTGTGTTAGTGTTGAAAAACCACTTTTCGCACTTGTGTTAGTGTTGAAATACCACTTTTCGCCATTGTGTTAGTGTTGAAAAACCACTTTTCGCACTTGTGTTGGTGCAGGAAACCACTTTTGCACTTGTATTAGTGTGGAAAAAACACTTTTTGCACTTGTGATAGTGTTGAAAAACCACTTTTCGCACTTGTGTTATTGTTGAAAACCACTTTTCGCACCGGTGTTAGTGTTGAAAAACCACTTTTCGCACTTGTGTTGGTGCAGGAAACCACTTTTGCACTTGTGTTAGTGTTGAAAAACCACTTTTTGCACTTGTGTTAGTGTTGAAAAACCACTTTGCGCACTTGTGTTGGTGCAGGAAACCACTTTTGCACTTGTATTAGTGTGGAAAAACCACTTTTCGCACTTGTGTTAGTGTTGAAAAACCACTTTTCGCACTTGTGTTAGTGTTGAAAAACCACTTTTCACACTTGTGTTGGTGCAGGAAACCACTTTTGCACTTGTATTAGTGTGGAAAAAACACTTTTTGCACTTGTGATAGTGTTGAAAAACCACTTTTCGCACTTGTGTTAGTGTTGAAAAACCACTTTTCGCACTTGTGTTGGTGCAGCAAACCACTTTTGCACTTGTATTAGTGTGGAAACCCACTTTTCGCACTTGTGTTAGTGTTGAAAAACCACTTTTCGCACTTGTGTTAGTGTTGAAATACCACTTTTCGCCATTGTGTTAGTGTTGAAAAACCACTTTTCGCACTTGTGTTGGTGCAGGAAACCACTTTTGCACTTGTATTAGTGTGGAAAAAACACTTTTTGCACTTGTGATAGTGTTGAAAAACCACTTTTCGCACTTGTGTTATTGTTGAAAAACCACTTTTCGCACCTGTGTTAGTGTTGAAAAACCACTTTTCGCACTTGTGTTGGTGCAGGAAACCACTTTTGCAATTGTATTAGTGTGGAAAAAACACTTTTTGCACTTGTGATAGTGTTGAAAAACCACTTTTCGCACTTGTGTTAGTGTTGAAAAACCACTTTTCGCACTTGTGTTGGTGCAGGAAACCACTTTTGCACTTGTATTAGTGTGGAAAAAACACTTTTTGCACTTGTGATAGTGTTGAAAAATTACTTTTCGCACTTGTGTTAGTGTTGAAAAACCACTTTTCGCACTTGTTTTGGTGCAGGAAACCACTTTTCCACTTGTATTAGTGTGGAAAAACCACTTTTCGCACTTGTGTTAGTGTTGAAAAACCACTTTTCGCACTTGTGTTAGTGTTGAAAAACCACTTTTCGCACTTGTGTTGGTGCAGGGAAACCACTTTTGCACTTGTATTAGTGTGGAAAAAACACTTTTTGCACTTGTGATAGTGTTGAAAAATTACTTTTCGCACTTGTGTTAGTGTTGAAAAACCACTTTTCGCACTTGTTTTGGTACAGGAAACCACTTTTGCACTTGTGTTAGTGTTGAAAAACCACTTTTTGCACTTGTGTTAGTGTTGAAAAACCACTTTGCGCACTTGTGTTGGTGCAGTAAACCACTTTTGCACTTGTATTAGTGTGGAAAAACCACTTTTCGCACTTGTGTTAGTGTTGAAAAACCACTTTTCGCACTTGTGTTAGTGTTGAAAAACCACTTTTCACACTTGTGTTGGTGCAGGAAACCACTTTTGCACTTGTATTAGTGTGGAAAAAACACTTTTTGCACTTGTGATAGTGTTGAAAAACCACTTTTCGCACTTGTGTTAGTGTTGAAAAACCACTTTTCGCACTTGTGTTGGTGCAGCAAACCACTTTTGCACTTGTATTAGTGTGGAAAACCACTTTTCGCACTTGTGTTAGTGTTGAAAAACCACTTTTCGCACTTGTGTTAGTGTTGAAATACCACTTTTCGCCATTGTGTTAGTGTTGAAAAACCACTTTTCGCACTTGTGTTGGTGCAGGAAACCACTTTTGCACTTGTATTAGTGTGGAAAAAACACTTTTTGCACTTGTGATAGTGTTGAAAAACCACTTTTCGCACTTGTGTTATTGTTGAAAAACCACTTTTCGCACCTGTGTTAGTGTTGAAAAACCACTTTTCGCACTTGTGTTGGTGCAGGAAACCACTTTTGCACTTGTGTTAGTGTTGAAAAACCACTTTTTGCACTTGTGTTAGTGTTGAAAAACCACTTTGCGCACTTGTGTTGGTGCAGGAAACCACTTTTGCACTTGTATTAGTGTGGAAAAACCACTTTTCGCACTTGTGTTAGTGTTGAAAAACCACTTTTCGCACTTGTGTTAGTGTTGAAAAACCACTTTTCACACTTGTGTTGGTGCAGGAAACCACTTTTGCACTTTATTAGTGTGGAAAAAACACTTTTTGCACTTGTGATAGTGTTGAAAAACCACTTTTCGCACTTGTGTTAGTGTTGAAAAACCACTTTTCGCACTTGTGTTGGTGCAGCAAACCACTTTTGCACTTGTATTAGTGTGGAAAACCACTTTTCGCACTTGTGTTAGTGTTGAAAAACCACTTTTCGCACTTGTGTTAGTGTTGAAATACCACTTTTCGCCATTGTGTTAGTGTTGAAAAACCACTTTTCGCACTTGTGTTGGTGCAGGAAACCACTTTTGCACTTGTATTAGTGTGGAAAAAACACTTTTTGCACTTGTGATAGTGTTGAAAAACCACTTTTCGCACTTGTGTTATTGTTGAAAAACCACTTTTCGCACCTGTGTTAGTGTTGAAAAACCACTTTTCGCACTTGTGTTGGTGCAGGAAACCACTTTTGCACTTGTATTAGTGTGGAAAAAACACTTTTTGCACTTGTGATAGTGTTGAAAAACCACTTTTCGCACTTGTGTTAGTGTTGAAAAACCACTTTTCGCACTTGTGTTGGTGCAGGAAACCACTTTTGCACTTGTATTAGTGTGGAAAAACCACTTTTCGCACTTGTGTTAGTGTTGAAAAACCACTTTTCGCACTTGTGTTAGTGTTGAAAAACCACTTTTCGCACTTGTGTTGGTGGAGGAAACCACTTTTGCACTTGTATTAGTGTGGAAAAAACACTTTTTGCACTTGTGATAGTGTTGAAAAACCACTTTTCGCACTTGTGTTAGTGTTGAAAAACCACTTTTCGCACTTGTGTTGGTGCAGGAAACCACTTTTGCACTTGTATTAGTGTGGAAAAACCACTTTTCGCACTTGTGTTAGTGTTGAAAAACCACTTTTCGCACTTGTGTTAGTGTTGAAAAACCACTTTTCGCACTTGTGTTGGTGGAGGAAACCACTTTTGCACTTGTATTAGTGTGGAAAAAACACTTTTTGCACTTGTGATAGTGTTGAAAAACCACTTTTCGCACTTGTGTTAGTGTTGAAAAACCACTTTTCGCACTTGTGTGGGTGCAGGAAACCACTTTTGCACTTGTATTAGTGTGGAAAAACCACTTTTCGCACTTGTGTTATTGTTGAAAAACCACTTTTCGCACCTGTGTTAGTGTTGAAAAACCACTTTTCGCACTTGTGTTGGTGCAGGAAACCACTTTTGCACTTGTATTAGTGTGGAAAAAACACTTTTTGCACTTGTGATAGTGTTGAAAAACCACTTTTCGCACTTGTGTTAGTGTTGAAAAACCACTTTTCGCACTTGTGTTGGTGCAGGAAACCACTTTTGCACTTGTATTGCACATTTGGAAACCACTTTTGCACTTGTATTGCACTTTTGGAAACCACTTTTGCACTTGTATTAGTGTGGAAAAACCACTTTTCGCACTTGTGTTAGTGTTGAAAAACCACTTTTTGCACTTGTGTTAGTGTTGAAAAACCACTTTTCGCACTTGTGTTGGTGCAGGAAACCACTTTTGCACTTGTATTAGTGTGGAAAAAACACTTTTTGCACTTGTGATAGTGTTGAAAAACCACTTTTCGCACTTGTGTTAGTGTTGAAAAACCACTTTTCGCACTTGTGTTGGTGCAGGAAACCACTTTTGCACTTGTATTAGTGTGGAAAAACCACTTTTCGCACTTGTGTTAGTGTTGAAAAACCACTTTTCGCACTTGTGTTAGTGTTGAAAAACCACTTTTCTCACTTGTGTTAGTGTTGAAAAACCACTTTTCGCACTTGTGTTGGTGCAGGAAACCACTTTTGCACTTGTATTATTGTGGAAAAAACACTTTTTGCACTTGTGATAGTGTTGAAAAATTACTTTTCGCACTTGTGTTAGTGTTGAAAAACCACTTTTCGCACTTGTTTTGGTGCAGGAAACCACTTTTGCACTTGTATTAGTGTGGAAAAACCACTTTTCGCACTTGTGTTAGTGTTGAAAAACCACTTTTCGCACTTGTGTTAGTGTTGAAAAACCACTTTTCGCACTTGTGTTGGTGCAGGAAACCACTTTTGCACTTGTATTAGTGTGGAACAACCACTTTTCGCACTTGTGTTAGTGTTGAAAAACCACTTTTCGCACTTGTGTTGGTGCAGGAAACCACTTTTGCACTTGTATTAGTGTGGAAAAACCACTTTTCGCACTTGTGTTAGTGTTGAAAAACAACTTTTCGCACTTGTGTTAGTGTTGAAAAACCACTTTTCGCACTTGTGTTAGTGTTGAAAAACCACTTTTCACACTTGTGTTGGTGCAGGAAACCACTTTTGCACTTGTATTAGTGTGGAAAAAACACTTTTTGCACTTGTGATAGTGTTGAAAAACCACTTTTCGCACTTGTGTTAGTGTTGAAAAACCACTTTTCGCACTTGTGTTGGTGCAGCAAACCACTTTTGCACTTGTATTAGTGTGGAAAACCACTTTTCGCACTTGTGTTAGTGTTGAAAAACCACTTTTCGCACTTGTGTTAGTGTTGAAATACCACTTTTCGCCATTGTGTTAGTGTTGAAAAACCACTTTTCGCACTTGTGTTGGTGCAGGAAACCACTTTTGCACTTGTATTAGTGTGGAAAAAACACTTTTTGCACTTGTGATAGTGTTGAAAAACCACTTTTCGCACTTGTGTTATTGTTGAAAAACCACTTTTCGCACCTGTGTTAGTGTTGAAAAACCACTTTTCGCACTTGTGTTGGTGCAGGAAACCACTTTTGCACTTGTATTAGTGTGGAAAAAACACTTTTTGCACTTGTGATAGTGTTGAAAAACCACTTTTCGCACTTGTGTTAGTGTTGAAAAACCACTTTTCGCACTTGTGTTGGTGCAGGAAACCACTTTTGCACTTTTATTAGTGTGGAAAAACCACTTTTCGCACTTGTGTTAGTGTTGAAAAACCACTTTTCGCACTTGTGTTAGTGTTGAAAAACCACTTTTCGCACTTGTGTTGGTGGAGGAAACCACTTTTGCACTTGTATTAGTGTGGAAAAAACACTTTTTGCACTTGTGATAGTGTTGAAAAACCACTTTTCGCACTTGTGTTAGTGTTGAAAAACCACTTTTCGCACTTGTGTGGGTGCAGGAAACCACTTTTGCACTTGTATTAGTGTGGAAAAAACACTTTTTGCACTTGTGATAGTGTTGAAAAATTACTTTTCGCACTTGTGTTAGTGTTGAAAAACCACTTTTCGCACTTGTTTTGGTGCAGGAAACCACTTTTCCACTTGTATTAGTGTGGAAAAACCACTTTTCGCACTTGTGTTAGTGTTGAAAAACCACTTTTCGCACTTGTGTTAGTGTTGAAAAACCACTTTTCGCACTTGTGTTGGTGCAGGAAACCACTTTTGCACTTGTATTAGTGTGGAAAAAACACTTTTTGCACTTGTGATAGTGAAGGAAACCACTTTTTGCACTTGTGATAGTGTTGAAAAACCACTTTTCACACTTGTGTTGGTGCAGGAAACCACTTTTGCACTTGTATTAGTGTGGAAAAAACACTTTTTGCACTTGTATTAGTGTGGAAAAAACACTTTTTGCACTTGTGATAGTGTTGAAAAACCACTTTTCGCACTTGTGTTAGTGTTGAAAAACCACTTTTCGCACTTGTGTTGGTGCAGCAAACCACTTTTGCACTTGTATTAGTGTGGAAAAAACACTTTTCGCACTTGTGTTAGTGTTGAAAAACCACTTTTCGCACTTGTGTTAGTGTTGAAATACCACTTTTCGCCATTGTGTTAGTGTTGAAAAACCACTTTTCGCACTTGTGTTGGTGCAGGAAACCACTTTTGCACTTGTATTAGTGTGGAAAAAACACTTTTTGCACTTGTGATAGTGTTGAAAAACCACTTTTCGCACTTGTGTTATTGTTGAAAAACCACTTTTCGCACCTGTGTTAGTGTTGAAAAACCACTTTTCGCACTTGTGTTGGTGCAGGAAACCACTTTTGCACTTGTATTAGTGTGGAAAAAACACTTTTTGCACTTGTGATAGTGTTGAAAAACCACTTTTCGCACTTGTGTTAGTGTTGAAAAACCACTTTTCGCACTTGTGTTGGTGCAGGAAACCACTTTTGCACTTGTATTGCACTTTTGGAAACCACTTTTGCACTTGTATTGCACTTTTGGAAACCACTTTTGCACTTGTATTAGTGTGGAAAAACCACTTTTCGCACTTGTGTTAGTGTTGAAAAACCACTTTTCGCACTTGTGTTAGTGTTGAAAAACCACTTTTCGCACTTGTGTTGGTGCAGGAAACCACTTTTGCACTTGTATTAGTGTGGAAAAAACACTTTTTGCACTTGTGATAGTAAAGGAAACCACTTTTCGCACTTGTGTTAGTGTTGAAAAACCACTTTTCGCACTTGTGTTGGTGCAGGAAACCACTTTTGCACTTGTATTAGTGTGGAAAAAACACTTTTTGCACTTGTGATAGTGTTGAAAAACCACTTTTCGCACTTGTGTTAGTGTTGAAAAACCACTTTTCGCACTTGTGTTGGTGCAGGAAACCACTTTTGCACTTGTATTGCACATTTGGAAACCACTTTTGCACTTGTATTGCACTTTTGGAAACCACTTTTGCACTTGTATTAGTGTGGAAAAACCACTTTTCGCACTTGTGTTAGTGTTGAAAAACCACTTTTTGCACTTGTGTTAGTGTTGAAAAACCACTTTTCGCACTTGTGTTGGTGCAGGAAACCACATTTGCACTTGTATTAGTGTGGAAAAAACACCTTTTGCACTTGTGATAGTGTTGAAAAACCACTTTTCGCACTTGTGTTAGTGTTGAAAAACCACTTTTCGCACTTGTGTTGGTGCAGGAAACCACTTTTGCACTTGTATTAGTGTGGAAAAACCACTTTTCGCACTTGTGTTAGTGTTGAAAAACCACTTTTCGCACTTGTGTTAGTGTTGAAAAACCACTTTTCTCACTTGTGTTAGTGTTGAAAAACCACTTTTCGCACTTGTGTTGGTGCAGGAAACCACTTTTGCACTTGTATTATTGTGGAAAAAACACTTTTTGCACTTGTGATAGTGTTGAAAAATTACTTTTCGCACTTGTGTTAGTGTTGAAAAACCACTTTTCGCACTTGTTTTGGTGCAGGAAACCACTTTTGCACTTGTATTAGTGTGGAAAAACCACTTTTCGCACTTGTGTTAGTGTTGAAAAACCACTTTTCGCACTTGTGTTAGTGTTGAAAAACCACTTTTCGCACTTGTGTTGGTGAAGGAAACCACTTTTGCACTTGTATTAGTGTGGAAAAACCACTTTTCGCACTTGTGTTAGTGTTGAAAAACCACTTTTCGCACTTGTGTTGGTGCAGGAAACCACTTTTGCACTTGTATTAGTGTGGAAAAACCACTTTTCGCACTTGTGTTAGTGTTGAAAAACAACTTTTCGCACTTGTGTTAGTGTTGAAAAACCACTTTTCGCACTTGTGTTAGTGTTGAAAACCACTTTTCACACTTGTGTTGGTGCAGGAAACCACTTTTGCACTTGTATTAGTGTGGAAAAAACACTTTTTGCACTTGTGATAGTGTTGAAAAACCACTTTTCGCACTTGTGTTAGTGTTGAAAAACCACTTTTCGCACTTGTGTTGGTGCAGCAAACCACTTTTGCACTTGTATTAGTGTGGAAAACCACTTTTCGCACTTGTGTTAGTGTTGAAAAACCACTTTTCGCACTTGTGTTAGTGTTGAAATACCACTTTTCGCCATTGTGTTAGTGTTGAAAAACCACTTTTCGCACTTGTGTTGGTGCAGGAAACCACTTTTGCACTTGTATTAGTGTGGAAAAAACACTTTTTGCACTTGTGATAGTGTTGAAAAACCACTTTTCGCACTTGTGTTATTGTTGAAAAACCACTTTTCGCACCTGTGTTAGTGTTGAAAAACCACTTTTCGCACTTGTGTTGGTGCAGGAAACCACTTTTGCACTTGTATTAGTGTGGAAAAAACACTTTTTGCACTTGTGATAGTGTTGAAAAACCACTTTTCGCACTTGTGTTAGTGTTGAAAAACCACTTTTCGCACTTGTGTTGGTGCAGGAAACCACTTTTGCACTTGTATTAGTGTGGAAAAACCACTTTTCGCACTTGTGTTAGTGTTGAAAAACCACTTTTCGCACTTGTGTTAGTGTTGAAAAACCACTTTTCGCACTTGTGTTGGTGGAGGAAACCACTTTTGCACTTGTATTAGTGTGGAAAAAACACTTTTTGCACTTGTGATAGTGTTGAAAAACCACTTTTCGCACTTGTGTTAGTGTTGAAAAACCACTTTTCGCACTTGTGTGGGTGCAGGAAACCACTTTTGCACTTGTATTAGTGTGGAAAAAACACTTTTTGCACTTGTGATAGTGTTGAAAAATTACTTTTCGCACTTGTGTTAGTGTTGAAAAACCACTTTTCGCACTTGTTTTGGTGCAGGAAACCACTTTTCCACTTGTATTAGTGTGGAAAAACCACTTTTCGCACTTGTGTTAGTGTTGAAAAACCACTTTTCGCACTTGTGTTAGTGTTGAAAATCCACTTTTCGCACTTGTGTTGGTGCAGGAAACCACTTTTGCACTTGTATTAGTGTGGAAAAAACACTTTTTGCACTTGTGATAGTGTTGAAAAATTACTTTTCGCACTTGTGTTAGTGTTGAAAAACCACTTTTCGCACTTGTTTTGGTGCAGGAAACCACTTTTGCACTTGTGTTAGTGTTGAAAAACCACTTTTTGCACTTGTGTTAGTGTTGAAAAACCACTTTGCGCACTTGTGTTGGTGCAGGAAACCACTTTTGCACTTGTATTAGTGTGGAAAAACCACTTTTCGCACTTGTGTTAGTGTTGAAAAACCACTTTTCGCACTTGTGTTAGTGTTGAAAAACCACTTTTCCCACTTGTGTTGGTGCAGGAAACCACTTTTGCACTTGTATTAGTGTGGAAAAAACACTTTTTGCACTTGTGATAGTGTTGAAAAACCACTTTTCGCACTTGTGTTAGTGTTGAAAAACCACTTTTCGCACTTGTGTTGGTGCAGCAAACCACTTTTGCACTTGTATTAGTGTGGAAAACCACTTTTCGCACTTGTGTTAGTGTTGAAAAACCACTTTTCGCACTTGTGTTAGTGTTGAAATACCACTTTTCGCCATTGTGTTAGTGTTGAAAAACCACTTTTCGCACTTGTGTTGGTGCAGGAAACCACTTTTGCACTTGTATTAGTGTGGAAAAAACACTTTTTGCACTTGTGATAGTGTTGAAAAACCACTTTTCGCACTTGTGTTATTGTTGAAAAACCACTTTTCGCACCTGTGTTAGTGTTGAAAAACCACTTTTCGCACTTGTGTTGGTGCAGGAAACCACTTTTGCACTTGTGTTAGTGTTGAAAAACCACTTTTTGCACTTGTGTTAGTGTTGAAAAACCACTTTGCGCACTTGTGTTGGTGCAGGAAACCACTTTTGCACTTGTATTAGTGTGGAAAAACCACTTTTCGCACTTGTGTTAGTGTTGAAAAACCACTTTTCGCACTTGTGTTAGTGTTGAAAAACCACTTTTCACACTTGTGTTGGTGCAGGAAACCACTTTTGCACTTGTATTAGTGTGGAAAAAACACTTTTTGCACTTGTGATAGTGTTGAAAAACCACTTTTCGCACTTGTGTTAGTGTTGAAAAACCACTTTTCGCACTTGTGTTGGTGCAGCAAACCACTTTTGCACTTGTATTAGTGTGGAAAACCACTTTTCGCACTTGTGTTAGTGTTGAAAAACCACTTTTCGCACTTATGTTAGTGTTGAAATACCACTTTTCGCCATTGTGTTAGTGTTGAAAAACCACTTTTCGCACTTGTGTTGGTGCAGGAAACCACTTTTGCACTTGTATTAGTGTGGAAAAAACACTTTTTGCACTTGTGATAGTGTTGAAAAACCACTTTTCGCACTTGTGTTATTGTTGAAAAACCACTTTTCGCACCTGTGTTAGTGTTGAAAAAACACTTTTCGCACTTGTGTTGGTGCAGGAAACCACTTTTGCACTTGTATTAGTGTGGAAAAAACACTTTTTGCACTTGTGATAGTGTTGAAAAACCACTTTTCGCACTTGTGTTAGTGTTGAAAAACCACTTTTCGCACTTGTGTTGGTGCAGGAAACCACTTTTGCACTTGTATTAGTGTGGAAAAAAAACTTTTTGCACTTGTGATAGTGTTGAAAAATTACTTTTCGCACTTGTGTTAGTGTTGAAAAACCACTTTTCGCACTTGTTTTGGTGCAGGAAACCACTTTTCCACTTGTATTAGTGTGGAAAAACCACTTTTCGCACTTGTGTTAGTGTTGAAAAACCACTTTTCACACTTGTGTTAGTGTTGAAAAACCACTTTTCGCACTTGTGTTGGTGCAGGAAACCACTTTTGCACTTGTATTAGTGTGGAAAAAACACTTTTTGCACTTGTGATAGTGTTGAAAAATTACTTTTCGCACTTGTGTTAGTGTTGAAAAACCACTTTTCGCACTTGTTTTGGTACAGGAAACCACTTTTGCACTTGTGTTAGTGTTGAAAAACCACTTTTTGCACTTGTGTTAGTGTTGAAAAACCACTTTGCGCACTTGTGTTGGTGCAGGAAACCACTTTTGCACTTGTATTAGTGTGGAAAAACCACTTTTCGCACTTGTGTTAGTGTTGAAAAACCACTTTTCGCACTTGTGTTAGTGTTGAAAAACCACTTTTCACACTTGTGTTGGTGCAGGAAACCACTTTTGCACTTGTATTAGTGTGGAAAAAACACTTTTTGCACTTGTGATAGTGTTGAAAAACCACTTTTCGCACTTGTGTTAGTGTTGAAAAACCACTTTTCGCACTTGTGTTGGTGCAGCAAACCACTTTTGCACTTGTATTAGTGTGGAAAACCACTTTTCGCACTTGTGTTAGTGTTGAAAAACCACTTTTCGCACTTGTGTTAGTGTTGAAATACCACTTTTCGCCATTGTGTTAGTGTTGAAAAACCACTTTTCGCACTTGTGTTGGTGCAGTAAACCACTTTTGCACTTGTATTAGTGTGGAAAAAACACTTTTTGCACTTGTGATAGTGTTGAAAAACCACTTTTCGCACTTGTGTTATTGTTGAAAAACCACTTTTCGCACCTGTGTTAGTGTTGAAAAACCACTTTTCGCACTTGTGTTGGTGCAGGAAACCACTTTTGCACTTGTGTTAGTGTTGAAAAACCACTTTTTGCACTTGTGTTAGTGTTGAAAAACCACTTTGCGCACTTGTGTTGGTGCAGGAAACCACTTTTGCACTTGTATTAGTGTGGAAAAACCACTTTTCGCACTTGTGTTAGTGTTGAAAAACCACTTTTCGCACTTGTGTTAGTGTTGAAAAACCACTTTTCACACTTGTGTTGGTCCAGGAAACCACTTTTGCACTTGTATTAGTGTGGAAAAAACACTTTTTGCACTTGTGATAGTGTTGAAAAACCACTTTTCGCACTTGTGTTAGTGTTGAAAAACCACTTTTCGCACTTGTGTTGGTGCAGCAAACCACTTTTGCACTTGTATTAGTGTGGAAAACCACTTTTCGCACTTGTGTTAGTGTTGAAAAACCACTTTTCGCACTTGTGTTAGTGTTGAAATACCACTTTTCGCCATTGTGTTAGTGTTGAAAAACCACTTTTCGCACTTGTGTTGGTGCAGGAAACCACTTTTGCACTTGTATTAGTGTGGAAAAAACACTTTTTGCACTTGTGATAGTGTTGAAAAACCACTTTTCGCACTTGTGTTATTGTTGAAAAACCACTTTTCGCACCTGTGTTAGTGTTGAAAAACCACTTTTCGCACTTGTGTTGGTGCAGGAAACCACTTTTGCACTTGTATTAGTGTGGAAAAAACACTTTTTGCACTTGTGATAGTGTTGAAAAACCACTTTTCGCACTTGTGTTAGTGTTGAAAAACCACTTTTCGCACTTGTGTTGGTGGAGGAAACCACTTTTGCACTTGTATTAGTGTGGAAAAAACACTTTTTGCACTTGTGATAGTGTTGAAAAACCACTTTTCGCACTTGTGTTAGTGTTGAAAAACCACTTTTCGCACTTGTGTTGGTGCAGGAAACCACTTTTGCACTTGTATTAGTGTGGAAAACCAATTTTCGCACTTGTGTTAGTGTTGAAAAACCACTTTTCGCACTTGTGTTAGTGTTGAAAAACCACTTTTCGCACTTGTGTTGGTGGAGGAAACCACTTTTGCACTTGTATTAGTGTGGAAAAAACACTTTTTGCACTTGTGAGTAGTGTAATAATGTTGCTTCTGGGACACCTCCGTTTAACATGGGAAATCCCTATCTAATGTCATTTACCCCCTTGTCTTTTTCAAAAATCATAAACACCTCTATTTCTCCCACCCTCATCTTTATGAACCTTTTGTCTGTAGTACCTATCCTTAATGTTGTTCATTAGACCACTCAAACACTACAAATATTTGTTTTCTCTTATAGACCTATCATCCTTCTTCTACATATCATCTGGCAGATTAATCTTTGACCCATTCACTTCCATATTAATTCTTTCCCTCCCTCATTGCCCCTAAACACCTATATTTCTCTCACCCTGTTC
Organism: Myxine glutinosa; assembly: GCF_964187855.1. Lineage (NCBI taxonomy): Eukaryota > Metazoa > Chordata > Myxini > Myxiniformes > Myxinidae > Myxine > Myxine glutinosa. Next base: position 118,517 of record NW_027617234.1, on the reverse strand, counting down.
TTTACGAACCTTCTAACCTTTTGACATGTTATCCTTATTCATTAGACCACTTAAACACCTGTGATCCTTCTGACCTCATGGACCTTTTAACCTTTTACTCTTAATATCATCTGGTGAATATAACCCACTCAAACAACGACCCTACAAATATTTGTTTATGCGTGGGAAATAATTTAATTCTCTTGCCACTCTCTTCACCATCTAATATATTAACAAAAAAGATGATTGAGTTTGGTTCTTTATTAAGATATTTTAACTGAGCTAAGATAAAATGGTAAACCTCCCTCAATGTTCTTGTTTGAGCACCTCCAGTGCCACATACCATTTTTAAATTAAAGTATATATTTTCCTGACAACCATCAAAGTTTTCCGTCCACTCAAAAATATTTCCATCTTTTTTACCCAATTCACCGGTATTTAAATTAATTCTCTTATTTGTTTTGTGAATTTTTTTACCAGTTGCCTTTTCAATTATACCTATTTGATATTTTTCACATTCATTATGTTTTCCATTTATATACCAAGGTTGATTACACCTCCACTCTTTAGTCTGGTTGATACTTGGTTCTATCATTTATATAATAGTAAAAAAGGCGGCGGTAGCCCGTTAAAATCCCCAACCCCCCCTTTTTAACTTATCACTTATATATATCTTATCACTTATGTATATCTTATCACTTATATATATCTTATCACTTATATATATCTTATCACTTATATATATCTTATCACTTATATACTTATATAACCATAAGGGAGACTATCAATTCCATTTTCTAAAATAAACCTCTTATCATCAAAAGCCCCCAATGCTTTCTTATTCACCTCTTCTGAATATAATTGATGTTTATAACTTCTTATTCCATTAATCTTTCTAAACTCTTCTTTCTTTGTTGTTAAACAGTTATAATAATCCTTAAAGTTTATTGTTTCTTTAATGACATTTTTCTTTACACCTTTTAATTTCTTATCAGTTTTTTCAACGTTATTCACAATGTATTTATAAGCATAAGCCTTAGACCTCAATCCCACAAATTCACTCATGACATTTCCTCCTAATTCATCCTTGAACTTTCCAATCACCTTTTTATTTTTAGAAGAGAACAACTCACTCTCTGGACTGTAATTACTCGTGTCATAGATATTAATGTCTCTTTTCATGTCTGAATAAACATCGTTGGTATTAATTTTCAAAATAAAACTATCTGTATCCATATAAAGTAGATTAACATCATTTTGATATTTCTTCCTCAAGTTATTATAAAAGTAATCATACATTAATGACTTTGATAAATCAAGAATTGTTGTCCCAATATAAATAGGTTTGTTCATTTCAATACTCTCTTTAATCAAATGGATCGCACAAAAGTTCTCAGTAAAGACCTCAGCTCGAGTAAAACTCGGTCTATTAATTAATTTTGATGCTTGTTCCCAAGATGTTGATAATCTGATATTTTGTCTTTTCCTCACATTCTCCATAGTCTTACCAAAGACCGCATTATTCATCAATTTATAAAAGTCTTTCTCAAAATCTGTTTTTGACTCTGTTCTTCTTTGTGTATTAAAATCAATGTACCCCTTTAACCAATGACTTTGATTGAACTTTAGAACCCTATGGATCTTCTCTACTCTTAGACCTTTTGATAAATATTGTCGCAAATTTCTTTGGTGTAGAACATAATTTTTCTTGTTATATAATGTAGTAAGTAATTTTTCTGTTGATTCACCTATATCAAACGATCGTTGATAATCACTCAACCATTCTTTCTTTGGACTTTCTTTCTCACAAGCAAATGGGAGATCTTTGTGTAGGTTATGGAGTTCCTCTGGATATTTTAAATCAATTTCAAAATAATAACCAACTTTTTCTTCATCCAATTCTTTTTGTGTAGAGATACATACATCTTGTAAAACGTTTTTGTAGTCTTTTTCCTTTACCCATCTAAGTTTTCCATAAGGAAGAGCCTGAGACATTGCCCAGCCATACAGGTTGTTTGCGTCATAGTACATCAAGTAAGAACTCTCTTTCGTTGGATCATAATTTGGAAGATATTTGTTATTTGCTTTTGCGTATCTACTCGAGCAGACTTGTGAAATTCCACCTCTTTTTGCCTTTTCAATCATCAAAAGCATATCAACATCGGTTATCAAATCCAAATCTTGTTTTGTCATTTTCAACATCGCACTCCAGGCCAATCCAGGTGCTGTGTAGTAGTGAGCAGGATCCAATCCATATCCAGTGCGACAAACAGATCTAAAGGCTTCAAATACATCGGCCAATAAAAGCACATCAGTTTTGAGATACAAATCGTGATACTCGCCAAGATTCCTGATGTTATATTTTTCCCAAACATTTTGTGCGTGTACATAATCTTTATCAGATATATTACTGTTGTTTAATTTGTTATAGAAATTTTCTTTTGAAGGAAGTTGTGTTTCATTGAATCTCTCAAATGAGTCCATATAGTCATAGGGGTAAATTCCCTTTTGTGTTAGAAAATCTTTATCTAAAAAATACTCTGAAAGACATGGAAACTCTTTTAGATTTTGAACCAAGTTAACCAATGGACTTGCCATGAATTTAAATGTATCAAGAAATCTGATATGAGTAATAGGAGATGTGTGAATTGTTTTTGTGAATGAAATGTATTTCTGATCCGTGTTTGGAATTGCTGAGATACTTCCAGAAGTCTTTGAGAGTTCCTTGATAAATAGATGTGTATCATAATGAGCGTTGTTATGAAGAAAGACAGGAATGAAAGAGGGGAGTTGATAATTAATATTACAACTTTGATGAGCCAGACCTCTATATTTACCAGTGAGATGACAATGGTCTCTAACCTTTAGACCTTTACCAATTTTCTCCTCACAAATATGACAGACATTGTTTTTTATAAATTCCCTTTTTTCTTTACTTGTTAAGGACATTGGTTTATTGGTTTCTCTCATTATCTTGGTTAATCGAACACAGTCTTTTTCTAGTCGTTTCACAAACTCCTCTGGGGTATTTGAGCCTCTATACATCTCTAACTTGTTATATTTATCACCAACGGATGATTTGATATAATAACAAAAACCACAAGGAGTATGTTTTTGATATTTATTTGTGTATGATTCTTTTGGATCTGGAGAAGCAGTATCAATTTTTTCTAAAATACTTTCAAAATCAGCATATATAACAAATGGATGTTTGATCTTTTTATTTTCATCTTTGAATGTGATCTTTGAGCCTTCTTTAGGCATATTGATTACCGTTGATTTATGTTCGCCACAATAATTTGAATGTTTATCTAATCTTTCTTGTGAATTGAAGAAGTTAAGACAACGCAAACAAATATATATTTTATTTGTTCTCTTACAGACTTGTGGTTTTATTAATTTAGCAATATCTTTGATGTATGTATAATGTGAATTTTCGTCTGAATTAAAATATAGAAGATTAATATGAGTTTGTTTACAATTGTCAGAAAGCTTTAAAACCTGAATGTTGTTTGTTTCTGTTAGACCATAAACATTAACTGATAAATTATTCATCTTTTCAAATTTAGGAATATCATTTAAAGTCATCGGAAACTTTAGATCTTTCGTATTTAATGTATTCTCATATTTTTTATAATGAGATACTCTTTCATCATGAAAATGTGGAGGATGTAAGTGTGCTAAAATAGACCAGAGAAAACATTTATTGTCTTTATTTTTGATATTGATAACTGCTTTTCTATTTTTGATAACACTGGGTAAATCAATGTAAGAAGAAGCTTTTAGAGGATCTGATTTAAGAATATGAATGTCTATGTAAATAATTTTTCCTATATTGAATCCACTTCCTACGATTGAATTATCCACATCTTGCTCTTGTTTAATAAGTTCATCATAGACTCCTGATGTTTTAAAATCTTGATATGAAGATATAAAGTGTGGCTCAGTTCTCATGTATGGTGCATCTATAACTCCTTCATCCTTTGTCATTTCTAATTTTACTCCCATATAAAATTTAAGTGGTTTCATTTCCTTTAGTGTTTTTTCAATCAACGTTTGAACAGCAGGTTTAACTATTTCTACAGCATCAACTATAGACTCTGGTTCAGGAGGTTTGAAGTTAAAGACTCTTATTTTAATATGTCCTTTGAATGCTCCATCAGAGTTTTTAGTTGTGATAAAATTTGATAAATGTAGATTTGTTTTAAGATGTATTTTGAAGCCTTTCTTGAGGATATTTTTATTACATGTAGAACAGTGTTTTGTTTCAGGTGGAAGAGGGGAAAGTTTGTTTAAAATGTTGTATGTATGTTTTGCGGTGAGAATATGTTGTTTATAATATTTTACTTCCTTCTCGCAAGTATCACAATAAACCATATTTATAGCGTGAGAAAACGTGGTGTTTTATATATATCACTGTGCTTAAAATAAAACACTTTTGAGCTTTACAGCTCCGTTTTATATATATCGCTGTGCTTAAACTAAAACACTTTTTCACTCAGAATCATCTAAGTCATAACTATCACATGAATACTCAGAATCATACTCAGAGTCATCAATAAAGCTACTCTCATAACTATCATTTGAGCACAAACTATTAGTATCATAACTATCATCTGTGTTCAATGAAATACTATCATCACCATCGTCCGAGTTCAATGAAATACTATCATCACTATCGTCCGAGTTCAATGAAATAGTAAAACTTCACTGCTGTAATGACTCATATTTAATTAGCAGAAAAAACCTTTCCATCTATACCAATATACTTTCTTTCATTAACGGATTCAATCTCTACATTTTTAATATCAAAAGTTATCTTTAAATAATCTCTAACTATCATAGAACGAAATGACATTTCACCAGAAATATTAACATCATTCATTTTACTTAGATCTACACCCTTTGGATTATTAAAGAAAATACAAATGTCTCCTCTAGAATTATTAATGGTCTTATCATTCTTTTTCAAAGTATCGTGGTCAATCACTTTTTCAAGCTTTGAATAAATTGCCAGGAGTAGAGGAGAAACTTTTGTTAGATTTACTTTAATGGATGTCTTTCCAGGTATAGTTAGAGCTCTTCCTTTAAATGAAATAGAGGGGCTCATGTTATTTTCCATAACTGGTTTTACCCAAAAATTTCCATATTTATCTTTGTTCAATTTAACATCTTTGACATATTTTTCTATATCTTCCACCGAAGTAGAGATTGATTGAAATTTGTCTTTTGTGCTTTGAAACATTGTATTTATTAATGAATAAACTTGCGTTTAGTTTAAGTAAAAATTTACTATATAAATATGATAAGTTCTGAAGGATATTTAGAATTTCCAGACTCTCCATATGATAAATTAGAGAATTGTCCAGCTTGTGATAGAATAGGGCTTAATAATGAGGGTTCATATAAACAATGTTTATTCTGTGATTATATTCTAATTAATGATAATAAGAAATATAAAAAAACATATAACTCTTTTAAATTAGAACCAAAAATGAATTACTTTACAAGATTAATAAGAGAGATGAATGTTAAGCATTATGGTGATAATACACCATTTCTTACAAGGAAAGAGACTCTTTGTATTGAGGAAATGTATAAGGGTTTAATGATATTTATTATTCAAAATAATTTTAATGGAAATGTTAATACAAGATACTATATAAATAAAATAATGAATTATTTTGAAATTAAACCCGAACTCAGGATAAAATATAGAGTTTCTAAAATAGCTCAAAAAAAGTTAGATGACTTGTTTTCCAAATATATAAATGAATGATTTTTTACCCGTTTGGGAAAATAAGATAAAGTTTAATAACCATAAAAACATTCCAAATTCATTGAGATGTCTAATAGTTGGTTCAAGCGGATGTGGGAAAACCTGTTTACTTTTAAAGATGCTCCTTGGTCCTAATTTTTTAGATTATGATAATTTAATAATTTTTACAAAGTCAAGTTTTCAACCCGAGTATCAACTACTCTCACAGGGTTTTAATGCAGGTCTTAAAAAGGAAGACATTATCGGTTTATTTAAACTTCAAAACAAACTGAATGATTATAATATTGAAGATATAATACAATTATTTTGTGATACACAGAAATCAAAATCGAAACCCATAACTTGTATTCTCAGTGATAATACGGATGATATACCTTCACCTCAAGATTTAGATAAATCAAAAAAGAACCTCGTCATCTTTGATGATTGTGTTAATGAGAGAAACCAAACAGTAATGGATAGCTACTATACAAGAGGGAGACATTCTTCTTGTAATTGTATATATCTTAGTCAATCATATTTTCAACTCCCTCGACGCTCAATAAGAAACAATGCCAATACTTTTATTTTATTTAAGTTAAATTCAATAGATGTAAATAATTTTTGGAGAGATAATTGCTCTACGTTATGTAGTAAAAAAGAATTTGAAAATTATATGAAACACACGATTGGAAAATATAAATATATTGTTGTGAAACAAGATGAGATACTAAATGATATTTTTCAATAAATAAATACAGAAAATGAATACCGAAGAAAGAGAAAGAAAGTTTAAGGAACATCAACAATTAGTTTCAAAAGTTGTTAAACAACAGGAAGAGATAAAGAAGAAACGGAGACAGAAACTAACTGGTGAAGAAGCCTTTGAAAGAAAACAAGAGAAATTCTTTAAACCACTTTTGAAAACTCAACACTCACCTACAGTTCCCACGGTAGAATTTACTCCGAAAAAACTTCAAATGCTCAAAGATTTTAGTCAGATAACAAAACAAGAACTTGGTGAATTAGAATATGATGACGAGGGATTATTTCGGAAACTTGAGCAGGTAAATCAACCCCCTAATTATGTTGTGGAAGCTCTTCAAAACAATGAATATTCGGCGGGTTCAAAAACCAGAGCAGGTCTCATTCCAACAGAAGAACCAGCAGTGTTTCATCTTGTGGAAGAAAAGGTATTGATATTTAATGATGAATTGATGTTCTTGAGTTCTACTCAACCAAATGTTAAATTAACTCCAAGATTAATGTTTCTTCTAACAAACCCCGGATTCAGCGGTTCAAAATATTTTGAGGAACCACTTGATATGGAAAGAGAGGAAGATAGGGTATATATTGAGTTGTTAAATGCACTTGATTATGGAGTTTCTGTTGCTGGTAAAAGTAAGAAGAATGAGAAGGAGAAACATATTATTGATGCTTTAAGTAAACTTGGTTCAGGTGTTAGTTTTCTTCCAAATGACCCATCACAATTAGTTAATAGGCTATTATTGTTGTTAGGTAGTAAGAAGGCTGGAAACAACAATTGTTTTAATGAATCCTCAGCCATTTTAGATCAGTTGATGAATATGAAAATAATTAATAAATGTCAATACAAAGATATTTTATTAGATATTAAATAAGATGAGAAGCACAATTCTTAGTTTTAATTTCACAACGAGCGATTACACAGCTTCATTCCCTTACCCACTACAACTTGACCCCCTTACCTCATATGAGGCATCTTTGTTGTCAATGGAAACTTACAATACCCTTTTTAATATCACAGAGAAAAACAACAAGTTTAGTTATAATCCAGGCACTGCCTACAAAACTATAACTGTTTCACCTGGAGCTTACGAGATTTCTCAAATATCTTCAGAAGTCTCTCGCCTTATGAAAGAAAAAGGTGATGAACCAAAAAATATTGTAATAGATATTCAAAAACACACTTCAAAATCAACTATTAAACTTAAAAATAATTATAAAGTTGATTTCACGATTGAAAATTCGTTTAGAGAGCTATTGGGTTTCTCTTCAAAAAAGATTGAAAATAACGGGACGTTTTACAGTGATAATGTTATCCAAATATCCTCCGGTATAAATTCAGTATTAATTCATTGTGATTTGATTGATGGTGCTTATAACGATGGAATAAGAACAAATACAATATTTTCATTCAGTGCATACTCAACCCCGATTGGTTATAAATTTAATATGGAACCAAAAAATCTTGTCTATTTACCTGTGTCAGGAAAAACCATATACAGAGTAAATTTTAGGATAACCGACCAAGATAATCGTATGATATCCTTTAATGATGAAATTATATCCATCAGAATTCACCTACGTGAAGTTTTTCAATAAATAAATAATGGTTATTGTGAGAAAACACGAGTTGGGAAAATATAAAATAATTACAGGGGAGGGCATGTTCCTTTCACCAGACTATACAAGGTATGTGGGTAGAGGATACTATAAACCTAAGAGACAACGAGGTGTAGGTCATCAATTTCGAAATAAAGGAGATGGGATAATTGATACTCTAATGGGTATTGGTTCAACCATCCTTAAACATAAAGACCTAATTGGTTCAACTGCTTCTGCCGTGGGCTCCGTTGCGGGTGCTATAAAGAGTATAAAAGATGCTCAAAAGGAGTCTCATAAATTACAAGCAATCAAAGAAATAAAAAAAGGTAAAACTCAACTATCTTCACAAGAACGACAAAAAATCATTAAAATACTTGGGTCAGGGTTTCAACAATTTTAATGCTATATAAATACAAGTATGGAAGCGATTGATAGTATCTATGATTTGGATGATACGATTATCATTTCAAACTCCACTAAAAAGGAAGACTATTTTAAGGTAAATGCTATAACAGGAACAGACTGGAATTCAAACGGAACAAAAAGTTTTGAAATAAATAATCAACAAACTTACTTGAATATAGCTGATAGTTTCTTGCTGTGTAAATTTAAATTCACTAAGGCTGCGAATAATACTAATGCTACACTCGTAAATGATTTCTTCTGGAAAATGTTTGACAGTGTCCGCCTGTATATTGGAACACAAGAGGTTGAAGCGGTTGATTATGTCTCTGCTACATCTGAAATGATGAAATTTACACTATATTCGTTTAGTGATAGAATGGGTAAGGGAGCTGTTGAAGGTTTTATTCCTGATATGTCAACGGGTACAAACGCAGACCCTGGTTATAGTCAAAGGAAGTCAATGTATAATGATGAAACAAAAGCAGTGAATAGTTTTACCGTAGCAGTACCTCTTAAAGGTATATTTGGATTTTGCGATTATGATAAAGTTTTGTATGGTCTTAAAATTAGATTTCAACTACAAAGGAATGATAATGTAAATAGGTTGCTTTTTGGGGATGAAAATGCTTTTGGAGACAACAATAAATTTGTTATTAATGATTTGTGTTGGTATATCAGTGAATATACTCCTAATCTTAAAACGGAAGAGATGTTAAATAGAAGACTTAACTCAAAGAAACCGCTAAATGTATCATACCTTAAAAGAAGATGTCAACACGTTAAACTGGAACACACTACCTACACTTGGAATTTGGGTGTTCTTCAAGGAAAGCCACGATACCTCTGGCTCATTTTTAAAAAACCAGATGGAGAGGACGGTACTAATAAGAATAATGCGCTGAGTGATAATGCTAAGGTGAAACAACTTCGGGTTTCTCTTGATGGCACATTTTATCCGCGAGATAGATTGGAAATTGATTGGGAAAAAAATGATTATGCGGAAGCCTACAAGTCCTACCAAAAGGTGTGTGAAAGTAATGGTAATAATGATCCTATTTTGGATATGGTTGCATTTAAAGGTTTATATACAATCTACGCAATTGACCTGAGTTCTCAAAAGGAAACTATAAAGTCTAATCGAGTGGATACTTCTCTATACATTGAAAGAGGGGAGAATGAAGAAGTTGATGCTTATTGTTTGCTTTTGGAGGAAACAGAATTACAGATTAATACAGATAATGGTGTTATGATTAATATCACATAGGTTTTTTCTCATAAATAAATGGTTGGGGTATATGTTAATCAAATCAATCTTAATAAATTAACATCTTGTATTCAAAATCAAAAGCCTTGTATTATTAATGTTAATACAATTCAAAGAAAAGGAGCTGTAAGAATTGATGTTTTACTCACACACACACAAGTAAAAACACTAAATGATGTTGGATCACTTAAAATTAAAATGACGAAACCTATGTTAAAGAAATATTCAATAGACGAGTCAAGAGGAGGATTTCTCCCGTTTCTAATTCCTTTATTTGCTGGTTTAAGTGCGGCGGGAGCATTGACTGGTGGTATTTCAGCAGCGGTAAAAACTGCTAACGAAAGGAAGGCACAACTAAAAGCTCAAAAAGAATTGGAAAGACATAACAAGGAGTTGGAGAAACAAATTAGTGGAAGTGGTGTAATTGTAGATTTTGCTCAAAAACTTGAAAGTCTACCTGATAAAGCTAGATTGTTGGTTGGTGATATGCTTTCCTCTATCGCTCAAGCGGGTGTTAAACTAACTAAACGGGGTAATGGATTGTATCTTTCTCATAAATAAATGGATAAATGGTTTAAACAATTTGGAAAGAATACAACGTCAAATATAGAACTAGCCAAGTATTGTAAAACACTAAAAATTGATAATGTGGTAATCTGTATGAGAGATGAATTAATACATATAAATAAGAATACAAAGAATATTATTATGAATTTAGACACACAGAATGGTTCTCATTGGGTTTGTATTCATAATAGTCAGGATAAATATTATTTTGATAGTTATGGTATGCCACCACCTGTTGAAGTAATACAATTCTTACAGAATGGTGTTTATCAAACATTTCAAGTTCAAGAAATTAATTCTAAATGTTGTGGTCAATTATGTTTATATGTATTATTTCAACTCAACAATAATGAAAAGTTTTATGATATCATTTTTAATCTAATATAAATGACTTATGTTGGAAAAGATGGTTCTATCTTTGGAAAATCCTCTCAGGATATTGATTTATCAAATTATTATACAAAGGCACAGGCTGAACGACAAAAATATAGTGTAAGTAAAAATATTAATATGAAGAATACTTATAAATTAATCAATTATCCAAACCCTACAGATGCGAATGACTTAATTAGATTAAGTGATTTATCACAATATATATTTTTAAAGAAAACAGCACGTTTTGTGAAAGAAGTAAAATTTACAACCACAACACCTGGTTATACTGACCATACACCTTTCCTCATTGAATTTAACTACCTGCTTACAATTGAATTTTATAAAGAAGGACATTTAGTTAATATGCGAATTAATAAATGGGGGTATGATATGCCTGATTTAGGGTATAATTGGTCTTTTTCAATAAACATAGAAGACCTACATGATTTAAATCAGTCTCGTAAAGAAGAATATTATCCACTTGGTGAAGATAAGGATTTATGTGGAAGTACAATTAGTAAACAACAAATACGTGATTTTAAGAAAATAAAAATATATGATAGTATAGCGATGGTTCGCATGACAAAGAAGGAAGGTAATGAGATAAGGATAGAAAGCCGAGGAATACAAACCGATTTGGTAGTGGGAAGATGGGGTGGTATTACCTGTCATAATATTAATCTCACATATATTTCTGATACATAAATGGCAGGAAGAAGACTACAAGAGAATTATAATTTTTGTATTCAAGGATACCTACAAGAAAAGGGTGCTCGGTATTACATACCTTATGATTTGGAGCATATACATGGGAATTTTGTCATAAAAAACTGGCCTTATACTGATATTGTTAAACCCACAAATAGAGACTTGTTTAAAATATTAAATAAAAATGAACTTCTCAAAGTTATGAAATATAAAACTCTTTTAGAAATCGTCAACAAATCTTATTGGTATCCTATTATGAGAAAAATAATTATAGATACAAGAATATCTCAAAATCCAGATGAGTATATGTATAATATTCTTTGGGGTTCAAACTCAAGGGTAGCAAGGGATGAGGAAGGAGTTGAAGAAGAGAAGGAGGAAAGAGAGAAAAAGGAGAAGGAGGAAAGGGAGAGGGAGGAGAAGGAGGAGAGGGAGAAAAAGGAGGAGAAGGAGGAGAGGGAGAAAAAGGAGAAGGAGGAAAGGGAGAAAAGGGAGAAGGAGGAAAGAGAGAAAAAGGAGAAGGAGGAAAGGGAGAGGGAGAAAATGGAGGAGGAGGAGAGGGAGCAAAGAGAGAGGGAGGAAAAATATAAAAAGATGGAAATCACTGAGATTCATAAAAGATTGAGTGTATTAAAGCAAATAAATCAATCTCAACGCACCGAAGAGGAAATTAAAGAATTAACAACTCTTATGAAGATAATGGTTTCAAAAATAAGAACGTCAATGTCTTCAATTTCAGAGATTTAAACGAGAAAGTGGTGAAGAAGAAGAAGAAGAAGAAGGAAAAGATTATGTGATTGATGATGTTGGTGTCATTGACTTTAGTTAGTTTTTATTTGTAAATAAATGGAGGAGAGAGTGAAGGCATTCCTTAGGATTCTTTATGTTTTAAAAATAAAGATTGAAATGTATATGTTGAAAACCAAAAAGGTTTTGATACTCTGTCGGAATTTTTCTGATAAATAAATATGAGTTATTGTCTCAAATGTAAAAAGAAAACTAAATCTAAAAATATCTCTTATGTTAAAGCTAAAAATAATAGAGTTTATCAAAAAGGAATATGTCAAGTATGTGGCTCTAAAAAGTGCCAATTCATCTCTCCTAAAAGAGGAGGAGACATACAAAAGTTTCTGTCAGGAAGTAAATTTACAACAACTGGAATTCCAGGGGAATTACACCTTCCAGGGTATTCTTTCTGTGGTCCAGGAACAAACTTGGATAAAAGATTAGATGAGGCTGACAATCCTAAACCTTGGTCTAAACCTACAAATAGGGTTGACGAAGTGTGTATGAAGCATGATATTGCTTATGGGAAAACCACTACGTTGACTGAAAAACATAAAGCCGACAGCGAAATGTTGTATAATTTGTCTTTGATACAAAATCCAACGTTGAGAGAGAAAGTTGATAGGTTTATTGTGAGAAATTTGATAAATGCTAAATTGAAACTTGGTCTTGGTTATTCCTCAAAAAACTATTAGGCTCTAATGATGCCATCAAGACTGAGGAGCTTTTGGCTGAAGAATTACACAAACCTATAATCACAAAGTTTAAAAGAAGGAAGGTTTATTCTAAATACACTGACCACATATGGTCCGCTGATTTAATTGAATTGAATAATGACAGGGGATACAGGTATGCTTTAACCGTTATTGATTTGAGGAGTAGATTTGCCTGGGTTGTCCCTTTAAAAAATAAAAGGGGTGATACTTTAATGTTAGCCTTTAAGCTAATATTTGATCGGGATAAAAGGAAACCAAAGAAGTTATGGACTGATGAGGGAACAGAGTTCTATAACAAAATATTCATGAAATTTCTTAAGGGGAAGGGTATTAAATTATACAGCACCTTTAATGAAGGAAAGGCAGTTGTTATTGAGCGTTTTAATCGTACTTTAAAAGAGAAATTATATAAAAAATTCACACAACTCGGTTCTCAAAAATGGGTGTATTTAATTCAGGATATTGTAGATAATTACAATAATACAGTTCATTCATCAACACAATCAAAACCATCAGAAACATTTACAAAATTAGAATATGAAAAGGAGATTAATTTGAGAAAGCCCAAGTTTAAAGTTGGTGATATTGTAAGAATATACAAATGGAAAAGTCATTTTGAGAAAGGTTATACACAAAAATGGACTCGTGAATTATTTAAAATCATTGATGTAATGGATACAGTCCCTTGGACCTACAAATTATATGATTTAAATGGAGAAGAAATCTTGGGTTCATTTTACTCACAAGAATTACAAAAAACACAAGTAAGCAGATAATACCCTTGAAAATAATAAATAAATAAATAAAATGTAATGGGGATACGTTTTTAAATCTGTGAACCCCAAACACAGAATCCCACAACTTTTTAGTTGGGGCTTAACTTTTGTGTGTGTATAATGGGGATACGTTTTTAAATCTGTGAACCCCAAACACAGAATCCCACAACTTTTTAGTTGGGGCTTAACTTTTGTGTGTGTATAATGGGGATACGTTTTTAAATCTGTGAACCCCAAACACAGAATCCCACAACTTTTTAGTTGGGGCTTAACTTTTGTGTGTGTGTGTATGTGCGAGTGAGTCATAATAATATACAAACCCTAACCCAACCCAAGCCCTAACCCAACCCCATCCCTAACCCAAACCCATCCCTAACCCAACCCATCCCTAACCCAACCCCATCCCTAACCCAACCCCATCCCTAACCCAACCCCATCCCTAACCCAACCCCATCCCTAACCCAACCCCATCCCTAACCCAACCCCAACCCTAACCCAACCCCATCCCTAACCCAACCCCATCCCTAACCCAACCCATCCCTAACCCTCACATTCAAAATCCCAACCCTAACCCAATCCCATCCCTAACCCAACCCCAACCCTAACCCTCACATTCAAAATCCCAACCCTAACCCAACCCATCCCTAACCCAACCCCATCCCTAACCCAACCCCATCCCTAACCCAACCCCAACCCTAACCCTCACATTCAAAATCCCAACCCTAACCCAACCCCATCCCTAACCCTCACATTCAAAATCCCACCCAAACCCTAACATAATCTTTCTTTTCTTCTTTTTTAAATACGTATTTCTTTTTTTTTTTTTCCTCTTCCTCCAATTCTGTCTTTCAAGGCTTTTAAGTTTGAAGAAGTAGAAATGGGAAGAAAGAATTTTCCAGCATTTTCTTCCTCGAACTTTCTTGATATTGCTTAAATCAAGCGTCATTAAATAAAGAACATTGTTCATTGCTTTAGAATCCAAAGAGTCTCCAAGAGGAACCCCACAGGTAGAGTCTCCAAAATAAAACCAACTTTCCAAGTTCCCAAGGTATAACCACATTCCTGTTGAGCCTCCAAGATAGGTATCACATTCCGAGTCATCAAAACAAAACCCCCATTCCGAGTCTCCAAAACGAAACCAGTTTTCAAAGTCTCCAAGGTAAAACTCTTTTCCTAATTTTATGAAATTTAGTGAGTCTCCAAGGTAGGCTCCACAGTTAGAACCATCTAGGCAGACCTCATAATTAGTTTTTCCCAAATTCAGTGAGTCTCCAAGGTAGGCTCCACAGTTAGAACCATCTAGGCAAACCTCATAATTTGTTTTTCCCAAATTTAGTGAGTCTCCAAGGTAGGCTCCACAGTTAGAACCATCTAGGCAGACCTCATAATTTGTTTTTCCCAAATTTAGTGAGTCTCCAAGGTAGGCTCCACAGTTAGAACCATCTAGGCAGACCTCATAATTAGTTTTTCCCAAATTCAGTGAGTCTCCAAGGTAGGCTCCACAGTTAGAACCATCTAGGCAAACCTCATAATTTGTTTTTCCCAAATTTAGTGAGTCTCCAAGGTATAACTCTTTGGCTGGGTCATCAAGGTAGAACTCGTTCAGTGGGTTTTGTTTTGATAACTCACAATAAGTATCATCATGGTAGAACTCTTTTTCAGGATTTTGTGGATCTCCAAGGTATAACTCTTTGGCTGGGTCATCAAGGTAGAACTCGTTCTGTGGGTCTTGGTTGTTCAAAAGATCTTCAAACAAAAAAATAACTTTATCCCAAGTTGTGTTAAAAGTAGAATTTTCATTTCGTAGCTCAGATACAATTTCCTCCATCGACAAGAGGTTCGAGTCCAGTTCATCAATCTGAAGGTTGAGCGCTACACAGGTAGTAGGACTCCAAGGAATAGCAAAGTTATCCCATTCCATTTCGGCATAGGAGTCCATTCTCAAGTGAAGCAGAAAGCGTGTTTGAAAAAGCCTGTGTGGTCGGTGCCTTTTATAAGAAGGGCTGGGTGTGTGTCATTTCCTGTGGAAATTCCCTGGGCGTGTCTTAACTGGAAATGATGTGATGGAAATTCCCTGAAAATGATGTTATGTATTACCTGGAAATGATACAATGCTGAAGAGTTTATAAAGTGGGTGGGACTTAGCAAAAGTGGGAGGAGCTTAGCAAAAGTGGGCGGGGCTTAGTAAAAAGTGGGCGTGGCTTAACAAAAAGTGGGCGGGGCTTAGTAAAACGGGCGTGGTTTGCCAAAAAGTGGGCGGGGCTTACCAAAAAATGGTATGTGGCACTGGAGGCGCTCAAACAAGAACATTGAGGGAGGTTTACCATTTTATCTTAGCTCAGTTAAAATATCTTAATAAAGAACCAAACTCAAACATATTTTTTGTTAATATATTAGATGGTGAAGAGAGTTGTAGGAGAATTAAATTATTTCCCACGCATAAACAAATATTTGTAGGGTCGTTGTTTGAGTGGGTTATATTCACCAGATGATATTAAGAGTAAAAGGTTAAAAGGTCCATGAGGTCAGAAGGATCACAGGTGTTTAAGTGGTCTAATGAATAAGGATAACATGTCAAAAGGTTAGAAGGTTCGTAAAGAACAGGGTGAGAGAAATATAGGTGTTTAGGGGCAATGAGGGAGGGAAAGAATTAATATGGAAGTGAATGGGTCAAAGATTAATCTGCCAGATGATATGTAGAAGAAGGATGATAGGTCTATAAGAGAAAACAAATATTTGTAGTGTTTGAGTGGTCTAATGAACAACATTAAGGATAGGTACTACAGACAAAAGGTTCATAAAGATGAGGGTGGGAGAAATAGAGGTGTTTATGATTTTTGAAAAAGACAAGGGGGTAAATGACATTAGATAGGGATTTCCCATGTTAAACGGAGGTGTCCCAGAAGCAACATTATTACACTACTCTTGTGATAGTGTTGAAAAACCACTTTTCGCACTTGTGTTAGTGTTGAAAAACCACTTTTCGCACTTGTGTGGGTGCAGGAAACCACTTTTGCACTTGTATTAGTGTGGAAAAACCACTTTTCGCACTTGTGTTATTGTTGAAAAACCACTTTTCGCACCTGTGTTAGTGTTGAAAAACCACTTTTCGCACTTGTGTTGGTGCAGGAAACCACTTTTGCACTTGTATTAGTGTGGAAAAAACACTTTTTGCACTTGTGATAGTGTTGAAAAACCACTTTTCGCACTTGTGTTAGTGTTGAAAAACCACTTTTCGCACTTGTGTTGGTGCAGGAAACCACTTTTGCACTTGTATTGCACATTTAGAAACCACTTTTGCACTTGTATTGCACTTTTGGAAACCACTTTTGCACTTGTATTAGTGTGGAAAAACCACTTTTCGCACTTGTGTTAGTGTTGAAAAACCACTTTTTGCACTTGTGTTAGTGTTGAAAAACCACTTTTCGCACTTGTGTTGGTGCAGGAAACCACTTTTGCACTTGTATTAGTGTGGAAAAAACACTTTTTGCACTTGTGATAGTGTTGAAAAACCACTTTTCGCACTTGTGTTAGTGTTGAAAAACCACTTTTCGCACTTGTGTTGGTGCAGGAAACCACTTTTGCACTTGTATTAGTGTGGAAAAACCACTTTTCGCACTTGTGTTAGTGTTGAAAAACCACTTTTCGCACTTGTGTTAGTGTTGAAAAACCACTTTTCTCACTTGTGTTAGTGTTGAAAAACCACTTTTCGCACTTGTGTTGGTGCAGGAAACCACTTTTGCACTTGTATTATTGTGGAAAAAACACTTTTTGCACTTGTGATAGTGTTGAAAAATTACTTTTCGCACTTGTGTTAGTGTTGAAAAACCACTTTTCGCACTTGTTTTGGTGCAGGAAACCACTTTTGCACTTGTATTAGTGTGGAAAAACCACTTTTCGCACTTGTGTTAGTGTTGAAAAACCACTTTTCGCACTTGTGTTAGTGTTGAAAAACCACTTTTCGCACTTGTGTTGGTGCAGGAAACCACTTTTGCACTTGTATTAGTGTGGAAAAACCACTTTTCGCACTTGTGTTAGTGTTGAAAAACCACTTTTTGCACTTGTGTTGGTGCAGGAAACCACTTTTGCACTTGTATTAGTGTGGAAAAACCACTTTTCGCACTTGTGTTAGTGTTGAAAAACAACTTTTCGCACTTGTGTTAGTGTTGAAAAACCACTTTTCGCACTTGTGTTAGTGTTGAAAAACCACTTTTCACACTTGTGTTGGTGCAGGAAACCACTTTTGCACTTGTATTAGTGTGGAAAAAACACTTTTTGCACTTGTGATAGTGTTGAAAAACCACTTTTCGCACTTGTGTTAGTGTTGAAAAACCACTTTTCGCACTTGTGTTGGTGCAGCAAACCACTTTTGCACTTGTATTAGTGTGGAAAACCACTTTTCGCACTTGTGTTAGTGTTGAAAAACCACTTTTCGCACTTGTGTTAGTGTTGAAATACCACTTTTCGCCATTGTGTTAGTGTTGAAAAACCACTTTTCGCACTTGCGTTGGTGCAGGAAACCACTTTTGCACTTGTATTAGTGTGGAAAAAACACTTTTTGCACTTGTGATAGTGTTGAAAAACCACTTTTCGCACTTGTGTTATTGTTGAAAAACCACTTTTCGCACCTGTGTTAGTGTTGAAAAACCACTTTTCGCACTTGTGTTGGTGCAGGAAACCACTTTTGCACTTGTATTAGTGTGGAAAAAACACTTTTTGCACTTGTGATAGTGTTGAAAAACCACTTTTCGCACTTGTGTTAGTGTTGAAAAACCACTTTTCGCACTTGTGTTGGTGCAGGAAACCACTTTTGCACTTGTATTAGTGTGGAAAAACCACTTTTCGCACTTGTGTTAGTGTTGAAAAACCACTTTTCGCACTTGTGTTAGTGTTGAAAAACCACTTTTCGCACTTGTGTTGGTGGAGGAAACCACTTTTGCACTTGTATTAGTGTGGAAAAAACACTTTTTGCACTTGTGATAGTGTTGAAAAACCACTTTTCGCACTTGTGTTAGTGTTGAAAAACCACTTTTCGCACTTGTGTTAGTGTTGAAAAACCACTTTTCGCACTTGTGTTGGTGCAGGAAACCACTTTTGCACTTGTATTAGTGTGGAAAAACCACTTTTCGCACTTGTGTTAGTGTTGAAAAACCACTTTTCGCACTTGTGTTGGTGCAGGAAACCACTTTTGCACTTGTATTAGTGTGGAAAAACCACTTTTCGCACTTGTGTTAGTGTTGAAAAACAACTTTTCGCACTTGTGTTAGTGTTGAAAAACCACTTTTCGCACTTGTGTTAGTGTTGAAAAACCACTTTTCACACTTGTGTTGGTGCAGGAAACCACTTTTGCACTTGTATTAGTGTGGAAAAAACACTTTTTGCACTTGTGATAGTGTTGAAAAACCACTTTTCGCACTTGTGTTAGTGTTGAAAAACCACTTTTCGCACTTGTGTTGGTGCAGCAAACCACTTTTGCACTTGTATTAGTGTGGAAAACCACTTTTCGCACTTGTGTTAGTGTTGAAAAACCACTTTTCGCACTTGTGTTAGTGTTGAAATACCACTTTTCGCCATTGTGTTAGTGTTGAAAAACCACTTTTCGCACTTGCGTTGGTGCAGGAAACCACTTTTGCACTTGTATTAGTGTGGAAAAAACACTTTTTGCACTTGTGATAGTGTTGAAAAACCACTTTTCGCACTTGTGTTATTGTTGAAAAACCACTTTTCGCACCTGTGTTAGTGTTGAAAAACCACTTTTTGCACTTGTGTTGGTGCAGGAAACCACTTTTGCACTTGTATTAGTGTGGAAAAAACACTTTTTGCACTTGTGATAGTGTTGAAAAACCACTTTTCGCACTTGTGTTAGTGTTGAAAAACCACTTTTCGCACTTGTGTTGGTGCAGGAAACCACTTTTGCACTTGTATTAGTGTGGAAAAACCACTTTTCGCACTTGTGTTAGTGTTGAAAAACCACTTTTCGCACTTGTGTTAGTGTTGAAAAACCACTTTTCGCACTTGTGTTGGTGGAGGAAACCACTTTTGCACTTGTATTAGTGTGGAAAAAACACTTTTTGCACTTGTGATAGTGTTGAAAAACCACTTTTCGCACTTGTGTTAGTGTTGAAAAACCACTTTTCGCACTTGTGTGGGTGCAGGAAACCACTTTTGCACTTGTATTAGTGTGGAAAAAACACTTTTTGCACTTGTGATAGTGTTGAAAAATTACTTTTCGCACTTGTGTTAGTGTTGAAAAACCACTTTTCGCACTTGTTTTGGTGCAGGAAACCACTTTTCCACTTGTATTAGTGTGGAAAAACCACTTTTCGCACTTGTGTTAGTGTTGAAAAACCACTTTTCGCACTTGTGTTAGTGTTGAAAAACCACTTTTCGCACTTGTGTTGGTGCAGGAAACCACTTTTGCACTTGTATTAGTGTGGAAAAAACACTTTTTGCACTTGTGATAGTGTTGAAAAATTACTTTTCGCACTTGTGTTAGTGTTGAAAAACCACTTTTCGCACTTGTTTTGGTGCAGGAAACCACTTTTGCACTTGTGTTAGTGTTGAAAAACCACTTTTTGCACTTGTGTTAGTGTTGAAAAAACCACTTTGCGCACTTGTGTTGGTGCAGGAAACCACTTTTGCACTTGTATTAGTGTGGAAAAACCACTTTTCGCACTTGTGTTAGTGTTGAAAAACCACTTTTCGCACTTGTGTTAGTGTTGAAAAACCACTTTTCACACTTGTGTTGGTGCAGGAAACCACTTTTGCACTTGTATTAGTGTGGAAAAAACACTTTTTGCACTTGTGATAGTGTTGAAAAACCACTTTTCGCACTTGTGTTAGTGTTGAAAAACCACTTTTCGCACTTGTGTTGGTGCAGCAAACCACTTTTGCACTTGTATTAGTGTGGAAAACCACTTTTCGCACTTGTGTTAGTGTTGAAAAACCACTTTTAGCACTTGTGTTAGTGTTGAAATACCACTTTTCGCCATTGTGTTAGTGTTGAAAAACCACTTTTCGCACTTGTGTTGGTGCAGGAAACCACTTTTGCACTTGTATTAGTGTGGAAAAAACACTTTTTGCACTTGTGATAGTGTTGAAAAACCACTTTTCGCACTTGTGTTATTGTTGAAAAACCACTTTTCGCACCTGTGTTAGTGTTGAAAAACCACTTTTCGCACTTGTGTTGGTGGAGGAAACCACTTTTGCACTTGTATTAGTGTGGAAAAAACACTTTTTGCACTTGTGATAGTGTTGAAAAACCACTTTTCGCACTTGTGTTAGTGTTGAAAAACCACTTTTCGCACTTGTGTGGGTGCAGGAAACCACTTTTGCACTTGTATTAGTGTGGAAAAAACACTTTTTGCACTTGTGATAGTGTTGAAAAATTACTTTTCGCACTTGTGTTAGTGTTGAAAAACCACTTTTCGCACTTGTTTTGGTGCAGGAAACCACTTTTCCACTTGTATTAGTGTGGAAAAACCACTTTTCGCACTTGTGTTAGTGTTGAAAAACCACTTTTCGCACTTGTGTTAGTGTTGAAAAACCACTTTTCGCACTTGTGTTGGTGCAGGAAACCACTTTTGCACTTGTATTAGTGTGGAAAAAACACTTTTTGCACTTGTGATAGTGTTGAAAAATTACTTTTCGCACTTGTGTTAGTGTTGAAAAACCACTTTTCGCACTTGTTTTGGTGCAGGAAACCACTTTTGCACTTGTGTTAGTGTTGAAAAACCACTTTTTGCACTTGTGTTAGTGTTGAAAAACCACTTTGCGCACTTGTGTTGGTGCAGGAAACCACTTTTGCACTTGTATTAGTGTGGAAAAACCACTTTTCGCACTTGTGTTAGTGTTGAAAAACCACTTTTCGCACTTGTGTTAGTGTTGAAAAACCACTTTTCGCACATGTGTTGGTGCAGGAAACCACTTTTGCACTTGTATTAGTGTGGAAAAAACACTTTTTGCACTTGTGATAGTGTTGAAACACCACATTTCGCACTTGTGTTAGTGTTGAAAAACCACTTTTCGCACTTGTGTTGGTGCAGGAAACCACTTTTGCCCTTGTATTAGTGTGGAAAAACCACTTTTCGCACTTGTGTTAGTGTTGAAAAACCACTTTTCGCACTTGTGTTGGTGCAGGAAACCACTTTTGCACTTGTATTGCACATTTGGAAACCACTTTTGCACTTGTATTGCACTTTTGGAAACCACTTTTGCACTTGTATTAGTGTGGAAAAACCACTTTTCGCACTTGTGTTAGTGTTGAAAAATCACTTTTTGCACTTGTGTTAGTGTTGAAAAACCACTTTTCGCACTTGTGTTGGTGCAGGAAACCACTTTTGCACTTGTATTAGTGTGGAAAAAACACTTTTTGCACTTGTGATAGTGTTGAAAAACCACTTTTCGCACTTGTGTTAGTGTTGAAAAACAACTTTTCGCACTTGTGTTGGTGCAGGAAACCACTTTTGCACTTGTATTAGTGTGGAAAAACCACTTTTCGCACTTGTGTTAGTGTTGAAAAACCACTTTTCGCACTTGTGTTAGTGTTGAAAAACCACTTTTCTCACTTGTGTTAGTGTTGAAAAACCACTTTTCGCACTTGTGTTGGTGCAGGAAACCACTTTTGCACTTGTATTATTGTGGAAAAAACACTTTTTGCACTTGTGATAGTGTTGAAAAATTACTTTTCGCACTTGTGTTAGTGTTGAAAAACCACTTTTCGCACTTGTTTTGGTGCAGGAAACCACTTTTGCACTTGTATTAGTGTGGAAAAACCACTTTTCGCACTTGTGTTAGTGTTGAAAAACCACTTTTCGCACTTGTGTTAGTGTTGAAAAACCACTTTTCGCACTTGTGTTGGTGCAGGAAACCACTTTTGCACTTGTATTAGTGTGGAAAACCACTTTTCGCACTTGTGTTAGTGTTGAAAAACCACTTTTCGCACTTGTGTTGGTGCAGGAAACCACTTTTGCACTTGTATTAGTGTGGAAAAACCACTTTTCGCACTTGTGTTAGTGTTGAAAAACAACTTTTCGCACTTGTGTTAGTGTTGAAAAACCACTTTTCGCACTTGTGTTAGTGTTGAAAAACCACTTTTCACACTTGTGTTGGTGCAGGAAACCACTTTTGCACTTGTATTAGTGTGGAAAAAACACTTTTTGCACTTGTGATAGTGTTGAAAAACCACTTTTCGCACTTGTGTTAGTGTTGAAAAACCACTTTTCGCACTTGTGTTGGTGCAGCAAACCACTTTTGCACTTGTATTAGTGTGGAAAACCACTTTTCGCACTTGTGTTAGTGTTGAAAAACCACTTTTCGCACTTGTGTTAGTGTTGAAATACCACTTTTCGCCATTGTGTTAGTGTTGAAAAACCACTTTTCGCACTTGTGTTGGTGCAGGAAACCACTTTTGCACTTGTATTAGTGTGGAAAAAACACTTTTTGCACTTGTGATAGTGTTGAAAAACCACTTTTCGCACTTGTGTTATTGTTGAAAAACCACTTTTCGCACCTGTGTTAGTGTTGAAAAACCACTTTTCGCACTTGTGTTGGTGCAGGAAACCACTTTTGCACTTGTATTAGTGTGGAAAAAACACTTTTTGCACTTGTGATAGTGTTGAAAAACCACTTTTCGCACTTGTGTTAGTGTTGAAAAACCACTTTTCACACTTGTGTTGGTGCAGGAAACCACTTTTGCACTTGTATTAGTGTGGAAAAACCACTTTTCGCACTTGTGTTAGTGTTGAAAAACCACTTTTCGCACTTGTGTTAGTGTTGAAAAACCACTTTTCGCACTTGTGTTGGTGGAGGAAACCACTTTTGCACTTGTATTAGTGTGGAAAAAACACTTTTTGCACTTGTGATAGTGTTGAAAAACCACTTTTCGCACTTGTGTTAGTGTTGAAAAACCACTTTTCGCACTTGTGTGGGTGCAGGAAACCACTTTTGCACTTGTATTAGTGTGGAAAAAACACTTTTTGCACTTGTGATAGTGTTGAAAAATTACTTTTCGCACTTGTGTTAGTGTTGAAAAACCACTTTTCGCACTTGTTTTGGTGCAGGAAACCACTTTTCCACTTGTATTAGTGTGGAAAAACCACTTTTCGCACTTGTGTTAGTGTTGAAAAACCACTTTTCGCACTTGTGTTAGTGTTGAAAAACCACTTTTTGCACTTGTGTTGGTGCAGGAAACCACTTTTGCACTTGTATTAGTGTGGAAAAAACACTTTTTGCACTTGTGATAGTGTTGAAAAATTACTTTTCGCACTCGTGTTAGTGTTGAAAAACCACTTTTCGCACTTGTTTTGGTGCAGGAAACCACTTTTGCACTTGTGTTAGTGTTGAAAAACCACTTTTTGCACTTGTGTTAGTGTTGAAAAACCACTTTGCGCACTTGTGTTGGTGCAGGAAACCACTTTTGCACTTGTATTAGTGTGGAAAAACCACTTTTCGCACTTGTGTTAGTGTTGAAAAACCACTTTTCGCACTTGTGTTAGTGTTGAAATACCACTTTTCGCCATTGTGTTAGTGTTGAAAAACCACTTTTCGCACTTGTGTGGGTGCAGGAAACCACTTTTGCACTTGTATTAGTGTGGAAAAAACACTTTTTGCACTTGTGATAGTGTTGAAAAATTACTTTTCGCACTTGTGTTAGTGTTGAAAAACCACTTTTCGCACTTGTTTTGGTGCAGGAAACCACTTTTCCACTTGTATTAGTGTGGAAAAAACACTTTTTGCACTTGTGATAGTGTTGAAAAACCACTTTTCGCACTTGTGTTAGTGTTGAAAAACCACTTTTCGCACTTGTGTGGGTGCAGGAAACCACTTTTGCACTTGTATTAGTGTGGAAAAAACACTTTTTGCACTTGTGATAGTGTTGAAAAATTACTTTTCGCACTTGTGTTAGTGTTGAAAAACCACTTTTCGCACTTGTTTTGGTGCAGGAAACCACTTTTCCACTTGTATTAGTGTGGAAAAACCACTTTTCGCACTTGTGTTAGTGTTGAAAAACCACTTTTCGCACTTGTGTTAGTGTTGAAAAACCACTTTTCGCACTTGTGTTGGTGCAGGAAACCACTTTTGCACTTGTATTAGTGTGGAAAAAACACTTTTTGCACTTGTGATAGTGTTGAAAAATTACTTTTCGCACTTGTGTTAGTGTTGAAAAACCACTTTTCGCACTTGTTTTGGTGCAGGAAACCACTTTTGCACTTGTGTTAGTGTTGAAAAACCACTTTTTGCACTTGTGTTAGTGTTGAAAAACCACTTTGCGCACTTGTGTTGGTGCAGGAAACCACTTTTGCACTTGTATTAGTGTGGAAAAACCACTTTTCGCACTTGTGTTAGTGTTGAAAAACCACTTTTCGCACTTGTGTTAGTGTTGAAAAACCACTTTTCACACTTGTTTTGGTGCAGGAAACCACTTTTGCACTTGTATTAGTGTGGAAAAAACACTTTTTGCACTTGTGATAGTGTTGAAAAACCACTTTTCGCACTTGTGTTAGTGTTGAAAAACCACTTTTCGCACTTGTGTTGGTGCAGCAAACCACTTTTGCACTTGTATTAGTGTGGAAAACCACTTTTCGCACTTGTGTTAGTGTTGAAAAACCACTTTTCGCACTTGTGTTAGTGTTGAAATACCACTTTTCGCCATTGTGTTAGTGTTGAAAAACCACTTTTCGCACTTGTGTTGGTGCAGGAAACCACTTTTGCACTTGTATTAGTGTGGAAAAAACACTTTTTGCACTTGTGATAGTGTTGAAAAACCACTTTTCGCACTTGTGTTATTGTTGAAAAACCACTTTTCGCACCTGTGTTAGTGTTGAAAAACCACTTTTCGCACTTGTGTTGGTGCAGGAAACCACTTTTGCACTTGTATTAGTGTGGAAAAAACACTTTTTGCACTTGTGATAGTGTTGAAAAACCACTTTTCGCACTTGTGTTAGTGTTGAAAAACCACTTTTCGCACTTGTGTTGGTGCAGGAAACCACTTTTGCACTTGTATTAGTGTGGAAAAACCACTTTTCGCACTTGTGTTAGTGTTGAAAAACCACTTTTCGCACTTGTGTTAGTGTTGAAAAACCACTTTTCGCACTTGTGTTGGTGGAGGAAACCACTTTTGCACTTGTATTAGTGTGGAAAAAACACTTTTTGCACTTGTGATAGTGTTGAAAAACCACTTTTCGCACTTGTGTTAGTGTTGAAAAACCACTTTTCGCACTTGTGTGGGTGCAGGAAACCACTTTTGCACTTGTATTAGTGTGGAAAAAACACTTTTTGCACTTGTGATAGTGTTGAAAAATTACTTTTCGCACTTGTGTTAGTGTTGAAAAACCACTTTTCGCACTTGTTTTGGTGCAGGAAACCACTTTTCCACTTGTATTAGTGTGGAAAAACCACTTTTCGCACTTGTGTTAGTGTTGAAAAACCACTTTTCGCACTTGTGTTAGTGTTGAAAAACCACTTTTCGCACTTGTGTTGGTGCAGGAAACCACTTTTGCACTTGTATTAGTGTGGAAAAAACACTTTTTGCACTTGTGATAGTGTTGAAAAATTACTTTTCGCACTTGTGTTAGTGTTGAAAAACCACTTTTCGCACTTGTTTTGGTGCAGGAAACCACTTTTGCACTTGTGTTAGTGTTGAAAAACCACTTTTTGCACTTGTGTTAGTGTTGAAAAACCACTTTGCGCACTTGTGTTGGTGCAGGAAACCACTTTTGCACTTGTATTAGTGTGGAAAAACCACTTTTCGCACTTGTGTTAGTGTTGAAAAACCACTTTTCGCACTTGTGTTAGTGTTGAAAAACCACTTTTCGCACATGTGTTGGTGCAGGAAACCACTTTTGCACTTGTATTAGTGTGGAAAAAACACTTTTTGCACTTGTGATAGTGTTGAAACACCACTTTTCGCACTTGTGTTAGTGTTGAAAAACCACTTTTCGCACTTGTGTTGGTGCAGGAAACCACTTTTGCACTTGTATTAGTGTGGAAAAACCACTTTTCGCACTTATGTTAGTGTTGAAAAACCACTTTTCGCACTTGTGTTAGTGTTCAAAAACCACTTTTCGCACTTGTGTTAGTGTTGAAAAACCACTTTTCGCACTTGTGTTGGTGCAGGAAACCACTTTTGCACTTGTATTAGTGTGGAAAAACCACTTTTCGCACTTGTGTTAGTGTTGAAAAACCATTTTCGCACTTGTGTTAGTGTTGAAAAACCACTTTTCGCACTTGTGTTAGTGTTGAAAAACCACTTTTCGCACTTGTGTTGGTGCAGGAAACCACTTTTGCACTTGTATTAGTGTGGAAAAAACACTTTTTGCACTTGTGATAGTGTTGAAAAACCACTTTTCGCACTTGTGTTAGTGTTGAAAAACCACTTTTCGCACTTGTGTTGGTGCAGGAAACCACTTTTGCACTTGTATTGCACTTTTGGAAACCACTTTTGCACTTGTATTGCACTTTTGGAAACCACTTTTGCACTTGTATTAGTGTGGAAAAACCACTTTTCGCACTTGTGTTAGTGTTGAAAAACCACTTTTCGCACTTGTGTTAGTGTTGAAAAACCACTTTTCGCACTTGTGTTGGTGCAGGAAACCACTTTTGCACTTGTATTAGTGTGGAAAAAACACTTTTTGCACTTGTGATAGTAAAGGAAACCACTTTTCGCACTTGTGTTAGTGTTGAAAAACCACTTTTCACACTTGTGTTGGTGCAGGAAACCACTTTTGCACTTGTATTAGTCTGGAAAAAACACTTTTTGCACTTGTGATAGTGTTGAAAAACCACTTTTTGCACTTGTGTTAGTGTTGAAAAACCACTTTTCGCACTTGTGTTGGTGCAGCAAACCACTTTTGCACTTGTATTAGTGTGGAAAAACCACTTTTCGCACTTGTGTTAGTGTTGAAAAACCACTTTTCGCACTTGTGTTAGTGTTGAAATACCACTTTCTGCCATTGTGTTAGTGTTGAAAAACCACTTTTCGCACTTGTGTTGGTGCAGAAAACCACTTTTGCACTTCCATTAGTGTGGAAAAAACACTTTTTGCACTTGTGATAGTGTTGAAAAACCACTTTTCGCACTTGTGTTATTGTTGAAAAACCACTTTTCGCACCTGTGTTAGTGTTGAAAAACCACTTTTCGCACTTGTGTTGGTGCAGGAAACCACTTTTGCACTTGTATTAGTGTGGAAAAAACACTTTTTGCACTTGTGATAGTGTTGAAAAACCACTTTTCGCACTTGTGTTAGTGTTGAAAAACCACTTTTCGCACTTGTGTTGGTGCAGGAAACCACTTTTGCACTTGTATTGCACATTTGGTAACCACTTTTGCACTTGTATTGCACTTTTGGAAACCACTTTTGCACTTGTATTAGTGTGGAAAAACCACTTTTCGCACTTGTGTTAGTGTTGAAAAACCACTTTTTGCACTTGTGTTAGTGTTGAAAAACCACTTTTCGCACTTGTGTTGGTGCAGGAAACCACTTTTGCACTTGTATTAGTGTGGAAAAAACACTTTTTGCACTTGTGATAGTGTTGAAAAACCACTTTTCGCACTTGTGTTAGTGTTGAAAAACCACTTTTCGCACTTGTGTTGGTGCAGGAAACCACTTTTGCACTTGTATTAGTGTGGAAAAACCACTTTTCGCACTTGTGTTAGTGTTGAAAAACCACTTTTCGCACTTGTGTTAGTGTTGAAAAACCACCTTTCTCACTTGTGTTAGTGTTGAAAAACCACTTTTCGCACTTGTGTTGGTGCAGGAAACCACTTTTGCACTTGTATTATTGTGGAAAAAACACTTTTTGCACTTGTGATAATGTTGAAAAATTACTTTTCGCACTTGTGTTAGTGTTGAAAAACCACTTTTCGCACTTGTTTTGGTGCAGGAAACCACTTTTGCACTTGTATTAGTGTGGAAAAACCACTTTTCGCACTTGTGTTAGTGTTGAAAAACCACTTTTCGCACTTGTGTTAGTGTTGAAAAACCACTTTTCGCACTTGTGTTGGTGCAGGAAACCACTTTTGCACTTGTATTAGTGTGGAAAAACCACTTTTCGCACTTGTGTTAGTGTTGAAAAACCACTTTTCGCACTTGTGTTGGTGCAGGAAACCACTTTTGCACTTGTATTAGTGTGGAAAAACCACTTTTCGCACTTGTGTTAGTGTTGAATAACAACTTTTCGCACTTGTGTTAGTGTTGAAAAACCACTTTTCGCACTTGTGTTAGTGTTGAAAAACCACTTTTCACACTTGTGTTGGTGCAGGAAACCACTTTTGCACTTGTATTAGTGTGGAAAAAACACTTTTTGCACTTGTGATAGTGTTGAAAAACCACTTTTCGCACTTGTGTTAGTGTTGAAAAACCACTTTTCGCACTTGTGTTGGTGCAGCAAACCACTTTTGCACTTGTATTAGTGTGGAAAACCACTTTTCGCACTTGTGTTAGTGTTGAAAAACCACTTTTCGCACTTGTGTTAGTGTTGAAATACCACTTTTCGCCATTGTGTTAGTGTTGAAAAACCACTTTTCGCACTTGTGTTGGTGCAGGAAACCACTTTTGCACTTGTATTAGTGTGGAAAAAACACTTTTTGCACTTGTGATAGTGTTGAAAAACCACTTTTCGCACTTGTGTTATTGTTGAAAAACCACTTTTCGCACCTGTGTTAGTGTTGAAAAACCACTTTTCGCACTTGTGTTGGTGCAGGAAACCACTTTTGCACTTGTATTAGTGTGGAAAAAACACTTTTTGCACTTGTGATAGTGTTGAAAAACCACTTTTCGCACTTGTGTTGGTGCAGGAAACCACTTTTGCACTTGTATTAGTGTGGAAAAAACACTTTTTGCACTTATGTTAGTGTTGAAAAACCACTTTTCGCACTTGTGTTGGTGCAGGAAACCACTTTTGCACTTGTATTAGTGTGGAAAAACCACTTTTCGCACTTGTGTTAGTGTTGAAAAACCACTTTTCGCACTTGTGTTAGTGTTGAAAAACCACTTTTCGCACTTGTGTTGGTGGAGGAAACCACTTTTGCACTTGTATTAGTGTGGAAAAAACACTTTTTGCACTTGTGATAGTGTTGAAAAACCACTTTTCGCACTTGTGTTAGTGTTGAAAAACCACTTTTCGCACTTGTGTGGGTGCAGGAAACCACTTTTGCACTTGTATTAGTGTGGAAAAAACACTTTTTGCACTTGTGATAGTGTTGAAAAATTACTTTTCGCACTTGTGTTAGTGTTGAAAAACCACTTTTCGCACTTGTTTTGGTGCAGGAAACCACTTTTCCACTTGTATTAGTGTGGAAAAACCACTTTTCGCACTTGTGTTAGTGTTGAAAAACCACTTTTCGCACTTGTGTTAGTGTTGAAAAACCACTTTTCGCACTTGTGTTGGTGCAGGAAACCACTTTTGCACTTGTATTAGTGTGGAAAAAACACTTTTTGCACTTGTGATAGTGTTGAAAAATTACTTTTCGCACTCGTGTTAGTGTTGAAAAACCACTTTTCGCACTTGTTTTGGTGCAGGAAACCACTTTTGCACTTGTGTTAGTGTTGAAAAACCACTTTTTGCACTTGTGTTAGTGTTGAAAAACCACTTTGCGCACTTGTGTTGGTGCAGGAAACCACTTTTGCACTTGTATTAGTGTGGAAAAACCACTTTTCGCACTTGTGTTAGTGTTGAAAAACCACTTTTCGCACTTGTGTTAGTGTTGAAAAACCACTTTTCGCACATGTGTTGGTGCAGGAAACCACTTTTGCACTTGTATTAGTGTGGAAAAAACACTTTTTGCACTTGTGATAGTGTTGAAACACCACTTTTCGCACTTGTG
Organism: Myxine glutinosa; assembly: GCF_964187855.1. Taxonomy (NCBI): domain Eukaryota; kingdom Metazoa; phylum Chordata; class Myxini; order Myxiniformes; family Myxinidae; genus Myxine; species Myxine glutinosa. The sequence goes on along the minus strand of NW_027617234.1, from coordinate 87,992 downwards.
TTAGTGTTGAAAAACCACTTTTCGCACTTGTGTTGGTGCAGGAAACCACTTTTGCACTTGTATTAGTGTGGAAAAACCACTTTTCGCACTTATGTTAGTGTTGAAAAACCACTTTTCGCACTTGTGTTAGTGTTCAAAAACCACTTTTCGCACTTGTGTTAGTGTTGAAAAACCACTTTTCGCACTTGTGTTGGTGCAGGAAACCACTTTTGCACTTGTATTAGTGTGGAAAAACCACTTTTCGCACTTGTGTTAGTGTTGAAAAACCATTTTCGCACTTGTGTTAGTGTTGAAAAACCACTTTTCGCACTTGTGTTAGTGTTGAAAAACCACTTTTCGCACTTGTGTTGGTGCAGGAAACCACTTTTGCACTTGTATTAGTGTGGAAAAAACACTTTTTGCACTTGTGATAGTGTTGAAAAACCACTTTTCGCACTTGTGTTAGTGTTGAAAAACCACTTTTCGCACTTGTGTTGGTGCAGGAAACCACTTTTGCACTTGTATTAGTGTGGAAAAACCACATTTCGCACTTGTGTTAGTGTTGAAAAACCACTTTTCGCACTTGTGTTAGTGTTGAAAAACCACTTTTCGCACTTGTGTTGGTGCAGGAAACCACTTTTGCACTTGTATTAGTGTGGAAAAAACACTTTTTGCACTTGTGATAGTGTTGAAAAACCACTTTTCGCACTTGTGTTAGTGTTGAAAAACCACTTTTCGCACTTGTTTTGGTGCAGGAAACCACTTTTCACTTGTATTAGTGTGGAAAAACCACTTTTCGCACTTGTGTTAGTGTTGAAAAACCACTTTTCGCACTTGTATTAGTGTTGAAAAACCACTTTTCGCACTTGTGTTGGTGCAGGAAACCACTTTTGCACTTGTATTAGTGTGGAAAAAACACTTTTTGCACTTGTGATAGTGTTGAAAAACCACTTTTCGCACTTGTGTTAGTGTTGAAAAACCACTTTTCGCACTTGTGTTGGTGCAGGAAACCACTTTTGCACTTGTATTAGTGTGGAAAAACCACTTTTCGCACTTGTGTTAGTGTTGAAAAACCACTTTTCGCACTTGTGTTAGTGTTGAAAAACCACTTTTCGCACTTGTGTTAGTGTTGAAAAACCACTTTTCACACTTGTGTAGGTGCAGGAAACCACTTTTGCACTTGTATTAGTGTGGAAAAAACACTTTTTGCACTTGTGATAGTGTTGAAAAACCACTTTTCGCACTTGTGTTAGTGTTGAAAAACCACTTTTCGCACTTGTGTTGGTGCAGCAAACCACTTTTGCACTTGTATTAGTGTGGAAAAACCACTTTTCGCACTTGTGTTAGTGTTGAAAAACCACTTTTCGCACTTGTGTTAGTGTTGAAATACCACTTTTCGCCATTGTGTTAGTGTTGAAAAACCACTTTTCGCACTTGTGTTGGTGCAGGAAACCACTTTTGCACTTGTATTAGTGTGGAAAAAACACTTTTTGCACTTGTGATAGTGTTGAAAAACCACTTTTCGCACTTGTGTTATTGTTGAAAAACCACTTTTCGCACCTGTGTTAGTGTTGAAAAACCACTTTTCGCACTTGTGTTGGTGCAGGAAACCACTTTTGCACTTGTATTAGTGTGGAAAAAACACTTTTTGCACTTGTGATAGTGTTGAAAAACCACTTTTCGCACTTGTGTTAGTGTTGAAAAACCACTTTTCGCACTTGTGTTGGTGCAGGAAACCACTTTTGCACTTGTATTAGTGTGGAAAAACCACTTTTCGCACTTGTGTTAGTGTTGAAAAACCACTTTTCGCACTTGTGTTAGTGTTGAAAAACCACTTTTCGCACTTGTGTTGGTGCAGGAAACCACTTTTGCACTTGTATTAGTGTGGAAAAAACACTTTTTGCACTTGTGATAGTGTTGAAAAACCACTTTTCGCACTTGTGTTAGTGTTGAAAAACCACTTTTCGCACTTGTGTTGGTGCAGGAAACCACTTTTGCACTTGTATTAGTGTGGAAAAACCACTTTTCGCACTTGTGTTAGTGTTGAAAAACCACTTTTCGCACTTGTGTTAGTGTTGAAAAACCACTTTTCTCACTTGTGTTTGTTGAAAAACCACTTTTCGCACTTGTGTTGGTGCAGGAAACCACTTTTGCACTTGTATTATTGTGGAAAAAACACTTTTTGCACTTGTGATAGTTTTGAAAAATTACTTTTCGCACTTGTGTTAGTGTTGAAAAACCACTTTTCGCACTTGTTTTGGTGCAGGAAACCACTTTTGCACTTGTATTAGTGTGGAAAACCACTTTTCGCACTTGTGTTAGTGTTGAAAAACCACTTTTCGCACTTGTGTTAGTGTTGAAAAACCACTTTTCGCACTTGTGTTTGTGCAGGAAACCACTTTTGCACTTGTATTAGTGTGGAAAAACCACTTTTCGCACTTGTGTTGGTGCAGGAAACCACTTTTGCACTTGTATTAGTGTGGAAAAAACACTTTTTGCACTTGTGATAGTGTTGAAAAACCACTTTTCGCACTTGTGTTAGTGTTGAAAAACCACTTTTCGCACTTGTGTTGGTGCAGGAAACCACTTTTGCACTTGTATTGCACTTTTGGAAACCACTTTTGCACTTGTATTGCACTTTTGGAAACCACTTTTGCACTTGTATTAGTGTGGAAAAACCACTTTTCGCACTTGTGTTAGTGTTGAAAAACCACTTTTCGCACTTGTGTTAGTGTTGAAAAACCACTTTTCGCACTTGTGTTGGTGCAGGAAACCACTTTTGCACTTGTATTAGTGTGGAAAAAACACTTTTTGCACTTGTGATAGTAAAGGAAACCACTTTTCGCACTTGTGTTAGTGTTGAAAAACCACTTTTCACACTTGTGTTGGTGCAGGAAACCACTTTTGCACTTGTATTAGTCTGGAAAAAACACTTTTTGCACTTGTGATAGTGTTGAAAAACCACTTTTTGCACTTGTGTTAGTGTTGAAAAACCACTTTTCGCACTTGTGTTGGTGCAGCAAACCACTTTTGCACTTGTATTAGTGTGGAAAAACCACTTTTCGCACTTGTGTTAGTGTTGAAAAACCACTTTTCGCACTTGTGTTAGTGTTGAAATACCACTTTCTGCCATTGTGTTAGTGTTGAAAAACCACTTTTCGCACTTGTGTTGGTGCAGAAAACCACTTTTGCACTTCCATTAGTGTGGAAAAAACACTTTTTGCACTTGTGATAGTGTTGAAAAACCACTTTTCGCACTTGTGTTATTGTTGAAAAACCACTTTTCGCACCTGTGTTAGTGTTGAAAAACCACTTTTCGCACTTGTGTTGGTGCAGGAAACCACTTTTGCACTTGTATTAGTGTGGAAAAAACACTTTTTGCACTTGTGATAGTGTTGAAAAACCACTTTTCGCACTTGTGTTAGTGTTGAAAAACCACTTTTCGCACTTGTGTTGGTGCAGGAAACCACTTTTGCACTTGTATTGCACATTTGGTAACCACTTTTGCACTTGTATTGCACTTTTGGAAACCACTTTTGCACTTGTATTAGTGTGGAAAAACCACTTTTCGCACTTGTGTTAGTGTTGAAAAACCACTTTTTGCACTTGTGTTAGTGTTGAAAAACCACTTTTCGCACTTGTGTTGGTGCAGGAAACCACTTTTGCACTTGTATTAGTGTGGAAAAAACACTTTTTGCACTTGTGATAGTGTTGAAAAACCACTTTTCGCACTTGTGTTAGTGTTGAAAAACCACTTTTCGCACTTGTGTTGGTGCAGGAAACCACTTTTGCACTTGTATTAGTGTGGAAAAACCACTTTTCGCACTTGTGTTAGTGTTGAAAAACCACTTTTCGCACTTGTGTTAGTGTTGAAAAACCACCTTTCTCACTTGTGTTAGTGTTGAAAAACCACTTTTCGCACTTGTGTTGGTGCAGGAAACCACTTTTGCACTTGTATTATTGTGGAAAAAACACTTTTTGCACTTGTGATAATGTTGAAAAATTACTTTTCGCACTTGTGTTAGTGTTGAAAAACCACTTTTCGCACTTGTTTTGGTGCAGGAAACCACTTTTGCACTTGTATTAGTGTGGAAAAACCACTTTTCGCACTTGTGTTAGTGTTGAAAAACCACTTTTCGCACTTGTGTTAGTGTTGAAAAACCACTTTTCGCACTTGTGTTGGTGCAGGAAACCACTTTTGCACTTGTATTAGTGTGGAAAAACCACTTTTCGCACTTGTGTTAGTGTTGAAAAACCACTTTTCGCACTTGTGTTGGTGCAGGAAACCACTTTTGCACTTGTATTAGTGTGGAAAAACCACTTTTCGCACTTGTGTTAGTGTTGAATAACAACTTTTCGCACTTGTGTTAGTGTTGAAAAACCACTTTTCGCACTTGTGTTAGTGTTGAAAAACCACTTTTCACACTTGTGTTGGTGCAGGAAACCACTTTTGCACTTGTATTAGTGTGGAAAAAACACTTTTTGCACTTGTGATAGTGTTGAAAAACCACTTTTCGCACTTGTGTTAGTGTTGAAAAACCACTTTTCGCACTTGTGTTGGTGCAGCAAACCACTTTTGCACTTGTATTAGTGTGGAAAACCACTTTTCGCACTTGTGTTAGTGTTGAAAAACCACTTTTCGCACTTGTGTTAGTGTTGAAATAACCACTTTTCGCCATTGTGTTAGTGTTGAAAAACCACTTTTCGCACTTGTGTTGGTGCAGGAAACCACTTTTGCACTTGTATTAGTGTGGAAAAAACACTTTTTGCACTTGTGATAGTGTTGAAAAACCACTTTTCGCACTTGTGTTATTGTTGAAAAACCACTTTTCGCACCTGTGTTAGTGTTGAAAAACCACTTTTCGCACTTGTGTTGGTGCAGGAAACCACTTTTGCACTTGTATTAGTGTGGAAAAAACACTTTTTGCACTTGTGATAGTGTTGAAAAACCACTTTTCGCACTTATGTTAGTGTTGAAAAACCACTTTTCGCACTTGTGTTGGTGCAGGAAACCACTTTTGCACTTGTATTAGTGTGGAAAAACCACTTTTCGCACTTGTGTTAGTGTTGAAAAACCACTTTTCGCACTTGTGTTAGTGTTGAAAAACCACTTTTCGCACTTGTGTTGGTGGACGGAAACCACTTTTGCACTTGTATTAGTGTGGAAAAAACACTTTTTGCACTTGTGATAGTGTTGAAAAACCACTTTTCGCACTTGTGTTAGTGTTGAAAAACCACTTTTCGCACTTGTGTGGGTGCAGGAAACCACTTTTGCACTTGTATTAGTGTGGAAAAAACACTTTTTGCACTTGTGATAGTGTTGAAAAATTACTTTTCGCACTTGTGTTAGTGTTGAAAAACCACTTTTCGCACTTGTTTTGGTGCAGGAAACCACTTTTCCACTTGTATTAGTGTGGAAAAAACCACTTTTCGCACTTGTGTTAGTGTTGAAAAACCACTTTTCGCACTTGTGTTAGTGTTGAAAAACCACTTTTCGCACTTGTGTTGGTGCAGGAAACCACTTTTGCACTTGTATTAGTGTGGAAAAAACACTTTTTGCACTTGTGATAGTGTTGAAAAATTACTTTTCGCACTCGTGTTAGTGTTGAAAAACCACTTTTCGCACTTGTTTTGGTGCAGGAAACCACTTTTGCACTTGTGTTAGTGTTGAAAAACCACTTTTTGCACTTGTGTTAGTGTTGAAAAACCACTTTGCGCACTTGTGTTGGTGCAGGAAACCACTTTTGCACTTGTATTAGTGTGGAAAAAACCACTTTTCGCACTTGTGTTAGTGTTGAAAAACCACTTTTCGCACTTGTGTTAGTGTTGAAAAACCACTTTTCGCACATGTGTTGGTGCAGGAAACCACTTTTGCACTTGTATTAGTGTGGAAAAAACACTTTTTGCACTTGTGATAGTGTTGAAACACCACTTTTCGCACTTGTGTTAGTGTTGAAAAACCACTTTTCGCACTTGTGTTGGTGCAGGAAACCACTTTTGCACTTGTATTAGTGTGGAAAAACCACTTTTCGCACTTATGTTAGTGTTGAAAAACCACTTTTCGCACTTGTGTTAGTGTTCAAAAACCACTTTTCGCACTTGTGTTAGTGTTGAAAAACCACTTTTCGCACTTGTGTTGGTGCAGGAAACCACTTTTGCACTTGTATTAGTGTGGAAAAACCACTTTTCGCACTTGTGTTAGTGTTGAAAAACCATTTTCGCACTTGTGTTAGTGTTGAAAAACCACTTTTCGCACTTGTGTTAGTGTTGAAAAACCACTTTTCGCACTTGTGTTGGTGCAGGAAACCACTTTTGCACTTGTATTAGTGTGGAAAAAACACTTTTTGCACTTGTGATAGTGTTGAAAAACCACTTTTCGCACTTGTGTTAGTGTTGAAAAACCACTTTTCGCACTTGTGTTGGTGCAGGGAAACCACTTTTGCACTTGTATTAGTGTGGAAAAACCACATTTCGCACTTGTGTTAGTGTTGAAAAACCACTTTTCGCACTTGTGTTAGTGTTGAAAAACCACTTTTCGCACTTGTGTTGGTGCAGGAAACCACTTTTGCACTTGTATTAGTGTGGAAAAAACACTTTTTGCACTTGTGATAGTGTTGAAAAACCACTTTTCGCACTTGTGTTAGTGTTGAAAAACCACTTTTCGCACTTGTTTTGGTGCAGGAAACCACTTTTCACTTGTATTAGTGTGGAAAAACCACTTTTCGCACTTGTGTTAGTGTTGAAAAAACCACTTTTCGCACTTGTATTAGTGTTGAAAAACCTTTTCGCACTTGTGTTGGTGCAGGAAACCACTTTTGCACTTGTATTAGTGTGGAAAAAACACTTTTTGCACTTGTGATAGTGTTGAAAAACCACTTTTCGCACTTGTGTTAGTGTTGAAAAACCACTTTTCGCACTTGTGTTGGTGCAGGAAACCACTTTTGCACTTGTATTAGTGTGGAAAAACCACTTTTCGCACTTGTGTTAGTGTTGAAAAACCACTTTTCGCACTTGTGTTAGTGTTGAAAAACCACTTTTCGCACTTGTGTTAGTGTTGAAAAACCACTTTTCACACTTGTGTAGGTGCAGGAAACCACTTTTGCACTTGTATTAGTGTGGAAAAAACACTTTTTGCACTTGTGATAGTGTTGAAAAACCACTTTTCGCACTTGTGTTAGTGTTGAAAAACCACTTTTCGCACTTGTGTTGGTGCAGCAAACCACTTTTGCACTTGTATTAGTGTGGAAAAACCACTTTTCGCACTTGTGTTAGTGTTGAAAAACCACTTTTCGCACTTGTGTTAGTGTTGAAATACCACTTTTCGCCATTGTGTTAGTGTTGAAAAACCACTTTTCGCACTTGTGTTGGTGCAGGAAACCACTTTTGCACTTGTATTAGTGTGGAAAAAACACTTTTTGCACTTGTGATAGTGTTGAAAAACCACTTTTCGCACTTGTGTTATTGTTGAAAAACCACTTTTCGCACCTGTGTTAGTGTTGAAAAACCACTTTTCGCACTTGTGTTGGTGCAGGAAACCACTTTTGCACTTGTATTAGTGTGGAAAAAACACTTTTTGCACTTGTGATAGTGTTGAAAAACCACTTTTCGCACTTGTGTTAGTGTTGAAAAACCACTTTTCGCACTTGTGTTGGTGCAGGAAACCACTTTTGCACTTGTATTAGTGTGGAAAAACCACTTTTCGCACTTGTGTTAGTGTTGAAAAACCACTTTTCGCACTTGTGTTAGTGTTGAAAAACCACTTTTCGCACTTGTGTTGGTGCAGGAAACCACTTTTGCACTTGTATTAGTGTGGAAAAAACACTTTTTGCACTTGTGATAGTGTTGAAAAACCACTTTTCGCACTTGTGTTAGTGTTGAAAAACCACTTTTCGCACTTGTGTTGGTGCAGGAAACCACTTTTGCACTTGTATTAGTGTGGAAAAACCACTTTTCGCACTTGTGTTAGTGTTGAAAAACCACTTTTCGCACTTGTGTTAGTGTTGAAAAACCACTTTTCTCACTTGTGTTTGTTGAAAAACCACTTTTCGCACTTGTGTTGGTGCAGGAAACCACTTTTGCACTTGTATTATTGTGGAAAAAACACTTTTTGCACTTGTGATAGTTTTGAAAAATTACTTTTCGCACTTGTGTTAGTGTTGAAAAACCACTTTTCGCACTTGTTTTGGTGCAGGAAACCACTTTTGCACTTGTATTAGTGTGGAAAACCACTTTTCGCACTTGTGTTAGTGTTGAAAAACCACTTTTCGCACTTGTGTTAGTGTTGAAAAACCACTTTTCGCACTTGTGTTTGTGCAGGAAACCACTTTTGCACTTGTATTAGTGTGGAAAAAACACTTTTTGCACTTGTGATAGTGTTGAAAAACCACTTTTCGCACTTGTGTTAGTATTGAAAAACCACTTTTCGCACTTGTGTTGGTGCAGGAAACCACTTTTGCACTTGTATTAGTGTGGAAAAACCACTTTTCGCACTTGTGTTAGTGTTGAAAAACAACTTTTCGCACTTGTGTTAGTGTTGAAAAACCACTTTTCGCACTTGTGTTAGTGTTGAAAAACCACTTTTCACACTTGTGTTGGTGCAGGAAACCACTTTTGCACTTGTATTAGTGTGGAAAAAACACTTTTTGCACTTGTGATAGTGTTGAAAAACCACTTTTCGCACTTGTGTTAGTGTTGAAAAACCACTTTTCGCACTTGTGTTGGTGCAGCAAACCACTTTTGCACTTGTATTAGTGTGGAAAACCACTTTTCGCACTTGTGTTAGTGTTGAAAAACCACTTTTCGCACTTGTGTTAGTGTTGAAATACCACTTTTCGCCATTGTGTTAGTGTTGAAAAACCACTTTTCGCACTTGTGTTGGTGCAGGAAACCACTTTTGCACTTGTATTAGTGTGGAAAAAACACTTTTTGCACTTGTGATAGTGTTGAAAAACCACTTTTCGCACTTGTGTTATTGTTGAAAAACCACTTTTCGCACCTGTGTTAGTGTTGAAAAACCACTTTTCGCACTTGTGTTGGTGCAGGAAACCACTTTTGCACTTGTATTAGTGTGGAAAAAACACTTTTTGCACTTGTGATAGTGTTGAAAAACCACTTTTCGCACTTGTGTTAGTGTTGAAAAACCACTTTTCGCACTTGTGTTGGTGCAGGAAACCACTTTTGCACTTGTATTGCACTTTTGGAAACCACTTTTGCACTTGTATTGCACTTTTGGAAACCACTTTTGCAATTGTATTAGTGTGGAAAAACCACTTTTCGCACTTGTGTTAGTGTTGAAAAACCACTTTTTGCACTTGTGTTAGTGTTGAAAAACCACTTTTCGCACTTGTGTTGGTGCAGGAAACCACTTTTGCACTTGTATTAGTGTGGAAAAAACACTTTTTGCACTTGTGATAGTGTTGAAAAACCACTTTTCGCACTTGTGTTAGTGTTGAAAAACCACTTTTCGCACTTGTGTTGGTGCAGGAAACCACTTTTGCACTTGTATTAGTGTGGAAAAACCACTTTTCGCACTTGTGTTAGTGTTGAAAAACCACTTTTCGCACTTGTGTTAGTGTTGAAAAACCACTTTTCTCACTTGTGTTAGTGTTGAAAAACCACTTTTCGCACTTGTGTTGGTGCAGGAAACCACTTTTGCACTTGTATTATTGTGGAAAAAACACTTTTTGCACTTGTGATAGTGTTGAAAAATTACTTTTCGCACTTGTGTTAGTGTTGAAAAACCACTTTTCGCACTTGTTTTGGTGCAGGAAACCACTTTTGCACTTGTATTAGTGTGGAAAAACCACTTTTCGCACTTGTGTTAGTGTTGAAAAACCACTTTTCCCACTTGTGTTAGTGTTGAAAAACCACTTTTCGCACTTGTGTTGGTGCAGGAAACCACTTTTGCACTTGTATTAGTGTGGAAAAAACACTTTTTGCACTTGTGATAGTGTTGAAAAACCACTTTTCGCACTTGTGTTAGTGTTGAAAAACCACTTTTCGCACTTGTGTTGGTGCAGGAAACCACTTTTGCACTTGTATTAGTGTGGAAAAACCACTTTTCGCACTTGTGTTAGTGTTGAAAAACAACTTTTCGCACTTGTGTTAGTGTTGAAAAACCACTTTTCGCACTTGTGTTAGTGTTGAAAAACCACTTTTCACACTTGTGTTGGTGCAGGAAACCACTTTTGCACTTGTATTAGTGTGGAAAAAACACTTTTTGCACTTGTGATAGTGTTGAAAAACCACTTTTCGCACTTGTGTTAGTGTTGAAAAACCACTTTTCGCACTTGTGTTGGTGCAGCAAACCACTTTTGCACTTGTATTAGTGTGGAAAACCACTTTTCGCACTTGTGTTAGTGTTGAAAAACCACTTTTCGCACTTGTGTTAGTGTTGAAATACCACTTTTCGCCATTGTGTTAGTGTTGAAAAACCACTTTTCGCACTTGTGTTGGTGCAGGAAACCACTTTTGCACTTGTATTAGTGTGGAAAAAACACTTTTTGCACTTGTGATAGTGTTGAAAAACCACTTTTCGCACTTGTGTTATTGTTGAAAAACCACTTTTCGCACCTGTGTTAGTGTTGAAAAACCACTTTTCGCACTTGTGTTGGTGCAGGAAACCACTTTTGCACTTGTATTAGTGTGGAAAAAACACTTTTTGCACTTGTGATAGTGTTGAAAAACCACTTTTCGCACTTGTGTTAGTGTTGAAAAACCACTTTTCGCACTTGTGTTGGTGCAGGAAACCACTTTTGCACTTGTATTAGTGTGGAAAAACCACTTTTCGCATTTGTGTTAGTGTTGAAAAACCACTTTTCGCACTTGTGTTAGTGTTGAAAAACCACTTTTCGCACTTGTGTTGGTGGAGGAAACCACTTTTGCACTTGTATTAGTGTGGAAAAAACACTTTTTGCACTTGTGATAGTGTTGAAAAACCACTTTTCGCACTTGTGTTAGTGTTGAAAAACCACTTTTCGCACTTGTGTGGGTGCAGGAAACCACTTTTGCACTTGTATTAGTGTGGAAAAAACACTTTTTGCACTTGTGATAGTGTTGAAAAATTACTTTTCGCACTTGTGTTAGTGTTGAAAAACCACTTTTCGCACTTGTTTTGGTGCAGGAAACCACTTTTCCACTTGTATTAGTGTGGAAAAACCACTTTTCGCACTTGTGTTAGTGTTGAAAAACCACTTTTCGCACTTGTGTTGGTGCAGGAAACCACTTTTGCACTTGTATTAGTGTGGAAAAACCACTTTTCGCACTTGTGTTTGTGTTGAAAAACCACTTTTCGCACTTGTGTTGGTGCAGGAAACCACTTTTGCACTTGTATTAGTGTGGAAAAACCACTTTTCGCACTTATGTTAGTGTTGAAAAACCACTTTTCGCACTTGTGTTTGTGTTGAAAAACCACTTTTCGCACTTGTGTTGGTGCAGGAAACCACTTTTGCACTTGTATTAGTGTGGAAAAACCACTTTTCGCACTTGTGTTAGTGTTCAAAAACCACTTTTCGCACTTGTGTTAGTGTTGAAAAACCACTTTTCGCACTTGTGTTGGTGCAGGAAACCACTTTTGCACTTGTATTAGTGTGGAAAAACCACTTTTCGCACTTGTGTTAGTGTTGAAAAACCACTTTTCGCACTTGTGTTAGTGTTGAAAAACCACTTTTCGCACTTGTGTTAGTGTTGAAAAACCACTTTTCGCACTTGTGTTGGTGCAGGAAACCACTTTTGCACTTGTATTAGTGTGGAAAAAACACTTTTTGCACTTGTGATAGTGTTGAAAAACCACTTTTCGCACTTGTGTTAGTGTTGAAAAACCACTTTTCGCACTTGTGTTGGTGCAGGAAACCACTTTTGCACTTGTATTAGTGTGGAAAAACCACTTTTCGCACTTGTGTTAGTGTTGAAAAACCACTTTTCGCACTTGTGTTAGTGTTGAAAAACCACTTTTCGCACTTGTGTTGGTGCAGGAAACCACTTTTGCACTTGTATTAGTGTGGAAAAAACACTTTTTGCACTTGTGATAGTGTTGAAAAACCACTTTTCGCACTTGTGTTGTGTTGAAAAACCACTTTTCGCACTTGTTTTGGTGCAGGAAACCACTTTTGCACTTGTATTAGTGTGGAAAAACCACTTTTCGCACTTGTGTTAGTGTTGAAAAACCACTTTTCGCACTTGAATTAGTGTTGAAAAACCACTTTTCGCACTTGTGTTGGTGCAGGAAACCACTTTTGCACTTGTATTAGTGTGGAAAAAACACTTTTTGCACTTGTGATAGTGTTGAAAAACCACTTTTCGCACTTGTGTTAGTGTTGAAAAACCACTTTTCGCACTTGTGTTGGTGCAGGAAACCACTTTTGCACTTGTATTAGTGTGGAAAAACCACTTTTCGCACTTGTGTTAGTGTTGAAAAACCACTTTTCGCACTTGTGTTAGTGTTGAAAAACCACTTTTCGCACTTGTGTTAGTGTTGAAAAACCACTTTTCACACTTGTGTTGGTGCAGGAAACCACTTTTGCACTTGTATTAGTGTGGAAAAAACACTTTTTGCACTTGTCATAGTGTTGAAAAACCACTTTTCGCACTTGTGTTAGTGTTGAAAAACCACTTTTCGCACTTGTGTTGGTGCAGCAAACCACTTTTGCACTTGTATTAGTGTGGAAAAACCACTTTTCGCACTTGTGTTAGTGTTGAAAAACAACTTTTCGCACTTGTGTTAGTGTTGAAATACCACTTTTCGCCATTGTGTTAGTGTTGAAAAACCACTTTTCGCACTTGTGTTGGTGCAGGAAACCACTTTTGCACTTGTATTAGTGTGGAAAAAACACTTTTTGCACTTGTGATAGTGTTGAAAAACCACTTTTCGCACTTGTGTTATTGTTGAAAAACCACTTTTCGCACCTGTGTTAGTGTTGAAAAACCACTTTTCGCACTTGTGTTGGTGCAGGAAACCACTTTTGCACTTGTATTAGTGTGGAAAAAACACTTTTTGCACTTGTGATAGTGTTGAAAAACCACTTTTCGCACTTGTGTTAGTGTTGAAAAACCACTTTTCGCACTTGTGTTGGTGCAGGAAACCACTTTTGCACTTGTATTAGTGTGGAAAAACCACTTTTCGCACTTGTGTTAGTGTTGAAAAACCCCTTTTCGCACTTGTGTTAGTGTTGAAAAACCACTTTTCGCACTTGTGTTGGTGCAGGAAACCACTTTTGCACTTGTATTAGTGTGGAAAAAACTCTTTTTGCACTTGTGATAGTGTTGAAAAACCACTTTTCGCACTTGTGTTAGTGTTGAAAAACCACTTTTCGCACTTGTGTTGGTGCAGGAAACCACTTTTGCACTTGTATTAGTGTGGAAAAACCACTTTTCGCACTTGTGTTAGTGTTGAAAAACCACTTTTCGCACTTGTGTTAGTGTTGAAAAACCACTTTTCTCACTTGTGTTAGTGTTGAAAAACCACTTTTCGCACTTGTGTTGGTGCAGGAAACCACTTTTGCACTTGTATTATTGTGGAAAAAACACTTTTTGCACTTGTGATAGTGTTGAAAAATTACTTTTCGCACTTGTGTTAGTGTTGAAAAACCACTTTTCGCACTTGTTTTGGTGCAGGAAACCACTTTTGCACTTGTATTAGTGTGGAAAACAACTTTTCGCACTTGTGTTAGTGTTGAAAAACCACTTTTCGCACTTGTGTTGGTGCAGGAAACCACTTTTGCACTTGTATTAGTGTGGAAAAACCACTTTTCGCACTTGTGTTAGTGTTGAAAAACAACTTTTCGCACTTGTGTTAGTGTTGAAAAACCACTTTTCGCACTTGTGTTAGTGTTGAAAAACCACTTTTCACACTTGTGTTGGTGCAGGAAACCACTTTTGCACTTGTGTTAGTGTGGAAAAAACACTTTTTGCACTTGTGATAGTGTTGAAAAACCACTTTTCGCACTTGTGTTAGTGTTGAAAAACCACTTTTCGCACTTGTGTTGGTGCAGCAAACCACTTTTGCACTTGTATTAGTGTGGAAAACCACTTTTCGCACTTGTGTTAGTGTTGAAAAACCACTTTTCGCACTTGTGTTAGTGTTGAAATACCACTTTTCGCCATTGTGTTAGTGTTGAAAAACCACTTTTCGCACTTGTGTTGGTGCAGGAAACCACTTTTGCACTTGTATTAGTGTGGAAAAAACACTTTTTGCACTTGTGATAGTGTTGAAAAACCACTTTTCGCACTTGTGTTATTGTTGAAAAACCACTTTTCGCACCTGTGTTAGTGTTGAAAAACCACTTTTCGCACTTGTGTTGGTGCAGGAAACCACTTTTGCACTTGTATTAGTGTGGAAAAAACACTTTTTGCACTTGTGATAGTGTTGAAAAACCACTTTTCGCACTTGTGTTAGTGTTGAAAAACCACTTTTCGCACTTGTGTTGGTGCAGGAAACCACTTTTGCACTTGTATTAGTGTGGAAAAACCACTTTTCGCACTTGTGTTAGTGTTGAAAAACCACTTTTCGCACTTGTGTTAGTGTTGAAAAACCACTTTTCGCACTTGTGTTGGTGGAGGAAACCACTTTTGCACTTGTATTAGTGTGGAAAAAACACTTTTTGCACTTGTGATAGTGTTGAAAAACCACTTTTCGCACTTGTGTTAGTGTTGAAAAACCACTTTTCGCACTTGTGTGGGTGCAGGAAACCACTTTTGCACTTGTATTAGTGTGGAAAAAACACTTTTTGCACTTGTGATAGTGTTGAAAAATTACTTTTCGCACTTGTGTTAGTGTTGAAAAACCACTTTTCGCACTTGTTTTGGTGCAGGAAACCACTTTTCCACTTGTATTAGTGTGGAAAAACCACTTTTCGCACTTGTGTTAGTGTTGAAAAACCATTTTCGCACTTGTGTTAGTGTTGAAAAACCACTTTTCGCACTTGTGTTGGTGCAGGAAACCACTTTTGCACTTGTATTAGTGTGGAAAAAACACTTTTTGCACTTGTGATAGTGTTGAAAAATTACGTTTCGCACTTGTGTTAGTGTTGAAAAACCACTTTTCGCACTTGTTTTGGTGCAGGAAACCACTTTTGCACTTGTGTTAGTGTTGAAAAACCACTTTTTGCACTTGTGTTAGTGTTGAAAAACCACTTTGCGCACTTGTGTTGGTGCAGGAAACCACTTTTGCACTTGTATTAGTGTGGAAAAACCACTTTTCGCACTTGTGTTAGTGTTGAAAAACCACTTTTCGCACTTGTGTTAGTGTTGAAAAACCACTTTTCGCACATGTGTTGGTGCAGGAAACCACTTTTGCACTTGTATTAGTGTGGAAAAAACACTTTTTGCACTTGTGATAGTGTTGAAACACCACTTTTCGCACTTGTGTTAGTGTTGAAAAACCACTTTTCGCACTTGTGTTGGTGCAGGAAACCACTTTTGCACTTGTATTAGTGTGGAAAAACCACTTTTCGCACTTATGTTAGTGTTGAAAAACCACTTTTCACACTTGTGTTAGTGTTCAAAAACCACTTTTCGCACTTGTGTTAGTGTTTAAAAACCACTTTTCGCACTTGTGTTGGTGCAGGAAACCACTTTTGCACTTGTATTAGTGTGGAAAAACCACTTTTCGCACTTGTGTTAGTGTTGAAAAACCATTTTCGCACTTGTGTTAGTGTTGAAAAACCACTTTTCGCACTTGTGTTGGTGCAGGAAACCACTTTTGCACTTGTATTAGTGTGGAAAAAACACTTTTTGCACTTGTGATAGTGTTGAAAAACCACTTTTCGCACTTGTGTTAGTGTTGAAAAACCACTTTTCGCACTTGTGTTGGTGCAGGAAACCACTTTTGCACTTGTATTAGTGTGGAAAAACCACTTTTCGCACTTGTGATAGTGTTGAAAAACCACTTTTCGCACTTGTGTTAGTGTTTAAAAACCACTTTTCGCACTTGTGTTGGTGCAGGAAACCACTTTTGCACTTGTATTAGTGTGGAAAAACCACTTTTCGCACTTGTGATAGTGTTGAAAAACCACTTTTCGCACTTGTGTTAGTGTTGAAAAACCACTTTTCGCACTTGTTTTGGTGCAGGAAACCACTTTTGCACTTGTATTAGTGTGGAAAAACCACTTTTCGCACTTGTGTTAGTGTTGAAAAACCACTTTTCGCACTTGTATTAGTGTTGAAAAACCACTTTTCGCACTTGTGTTGGTGCAGGAAACCACTTTTGCACTTGTATTAGTGTGGAAAAAACACTTTTTGCACTTGTGATAGTGTTGAAAAACCACTTTTCGCACTTGTGTTAGTGTTGAAAAACCACTTTTCGCACTTGTGTTGGTGCAGGAAACCACTTTTGCACTTGTATTAGTGTGGAAAAACCACTTTTCGCACTTGTGTTAGTGTTGAAAAACCACTTTTCGCACTTGTGTTAGTGTTGAAAAACCACTTTTCGCACTTGTGTTAGTGTTGAAAAACCACTTTTCACACTTGTGTAGGTGCAGGAAACCACTTTTGCACTTGTATTAGTGTGGAAAAAACACTTTTTGCACTTGTGATAGTGTTGAAAAACCACTTTTCGCACTTGTGTTAGTGTTGAAAAACCACTTTTCGCACTTGTGTTGGTGCAGCAAACCACTTTTGCACTTGTATTAGTGTGGAAAAACCACTTTTCGCACTTGTGTTAGTGTTGAAAAACCACTTTTCGCACTTGTGTTAGTGTTGAAATACCACTTTTCGCCATTGTGTTAGTGTTGAAAAACCACTTTTCGCACTTGTGTTGGTGCAGGAAACCACTTTTGCACTTGTATTAGTGTGGAAAAACCACTTTTCGCACTTGTGTTAGTGTTGAAAAACCCCTTTTCGCACTTGTGTTAGTGTTGAAAAACCACTTTTCGCACTTGTGTTGGTGCAGGAAACCACTTTTGCACTTGTATTAGTGTGGAAAAAACACTTTTTGCACTTGTGATAGTGTTGAAAAACCACTTTTCGCACTTGTGTTAGTGTTGAAAAACCACTTTTCGCACTTGTGTTGGTGCAGGAAACCACTTTTGCACTTGTATTAGTGTGGAAAAACCACTTTTCGCACTTGTGTTAGTGTTGAAAAACCACTTTTCGCACTTGTGTTAGTGTTGAAAAACCACTTTTCTCACTTGTGTTAGTGTTGAAAAACCACTTTTCGCACTTGTGTTGGTGCAGGAAACCACTTTTGCACTTGTATTATTGTGGAAAAAACACTTTTTGCACTTGTGATAGTGTTGAAAAATTACTTTTCGCACTTGTGTTAGTGTTGAAAAACCACTTTTCGCACTTGTTTTGGTGCAGGAAACCACTTTTGCACTTGTATTAGTGTGGAAAACAACTTTTCGCACTTGTGTTAGTGTTGAAAAACCACGTTTCGCACTTGTGTTGGTGCAGGAAACCACTTTTGCACTTGTATTAGTGTGGAAAAACCACTTTTCGCACTTGTGTTAGTGTTGAAAAACAACTTTTCGCACTTGTGTTAGTGTTGAAAAACCACTTTTCGCACTTGTGTTAGTGTTGAAAAACCACTTTTCACACTTGTGTTGGTGCAGGAAACCACTTTTGCACTTGTATTAGTGTGGAAAAAACACTTTTTGCACTTGTGATAGTGTTGAAAAACCACTTTTCGCACTTGTGTTAGTGTTGAAAAACCACTTTTCGCACTTGTGTTGGTGCAGCAAACCACTTTTGCACTTGTATTAGTGTGGAAAACCACTTTTCGCACTTGTGTTAGTGTTGAAAAACCACTTTTCGCACTTGTGTTAGTGTTGAAATACCACTTTTCGCCATTGTGTTAGTGTTGAAAAACCACTTTTCGCACTTGTGTTGGTGCAGGAAACCACTTTTGCACTTGTATTAGTGTGGAAAAAACACTTTTTGCACTTGTGATAGTGTTGAAAAACCACTTTTCGCACTTGTGTTATTGTTGAAAAACCACTTTTCGCACCTGTGTTAGTGTTGAAAAAACACTTTTCGCACTTGTGTTGGTGCAGGAAACCACTTTTGCACTTGTATTAGTGTGGAAAAAACACTTTTTGCACTTGTGATAGTGTTGAAAAACCACTTTTCGCACTTGTGTTAGTGTTGAAAAACCACTTTTCGCACTTGTGTTGGTGCAGGAAACCACTTTTGCACTTGTATTAGTGTGGAAAAACCACTTTTCGCACTTGTGTTAGTGTTGAAAAACCACTTTTCGCACTTGTGTTAGTGTTGAAAAACCACTTTTCGCACTTGTGTTGGTGGAGGAAACCACTTTTGCACTTGTATTAGTGTGGAAAAAACACTTTTTGCACTTGTGATAGTGTTGAAAAACCACTTTTCGCACTTGTGTTAGTGTTGAAAAACCACTTTTCGCACTTGTGTGGGTGCAGGAAACCACTTTTGCACTTGTATTAGTGTGGAAAAAACACTTTTTGCACTTGTGATAGTGTTGAAAAATTACTTTTCGCACTTGTGTTAGTGTTGAAAAACCACTTTTCGCACTTGTTTTGGTGCAGGAAACCACTTTTCCACTTGTATTAGTGTGGAAAAACCACTTTTCGCACTTGTGTTAGTGTTGAAAAACCATTTTCGCACTTGTGTTAGTGTTGAAAAACCACTTTTCGCACTTGTGTTGGTGCAGGAAACCACTTTTGCACTTGTATTAGTGTGGAAAAAACACTTTTTGCACTTGTGATAGTGTTGAAAAATTACTTTTCGCACTTGTGTTAGTGTTGAAAAACCACTTTTCGCACTTGTTTTGGTGCAGCAAACCACTTTTGCACTTGTGTTAGTGTTGAAAAACCACTTTTTGCACTTGTGTTAGTGTTGAAAAACCACTTTGCGCACTTGTGTTGGTGCAGGAAACCACTTTTGCACTTGTATTAGTGTGGAAAAAACACTTTTTGCACTTGTGATAGTGTTGAAAAACCACTTTTCGCACTTGTGTTATTGTTGAAAAACCACTTTTCGCACCTGTGTTAGTGTTGAAAAACCACTTTTCGCACTTGTGTTGGTGCAGGAAACCACTTTTGCACTTGTATTAGTGTGGAAAAAACACTTTTTGCACTTGTGATAGTGTTGAAAAACCACTTTTCGCACTTGTGTTAGTGTTGAAAAACCACTTTTCGCACTTGTGTTGGTGCAGGAAACCACTTTTGCACTTGTATTAGTGTGGAAAAACCACTTTTCGCATTTGTGTTAGTGTTGAAAAACCACTTTTCGCACTTGTGTTAGTGTTGAAAAACCACTTTTCGCACTTGTGTTGGTGGAGGAAACCACTTTTGCACTTGTATTAGTGTGGAAAAAACACTTTTTGCACTTGTGATAGTGTTGAAAAACCACTTTTCGCACTTGTGTTAGTGTTGAAAAACCACTTTTCGCACTTGTGTGGGTGCAGGAAACCACTTTTGCACTTGTATTAGTGTGGAAAAAACACTTTTTGCACTTGTGATAGTGTTGAAAAATTACTTTTCGCACTTGTGTTAGTGTTGAAAAACCACTTTTCGCACTTGTTTTGGTGCAGGAAACCACTTTTCCACTTGTATTAGTGTGGAAAAACCACTTTTCGCACTTGTGTTAGTGTTGAAAAACCACTTTTCGCACTTGTGTTGGTGCAGGAAACCACTTTTGCACTTGTATTAGTGTGGAAAAACCACTTTTCGCACTTGTGTTTGTGTTGAAAAACCACTTTTCGCACTTGTGTTGGTGCAGGAAACCACTTTTGCACTTGTATTAGTGTGGAAAAACCACTTTTCGCACTTATGTTAGTGTTGAAAAACCACTTTTCGCACCTGTGTTAGTGTTCAAAAACCACTTTTCGCACTTGTGTTAGTGTTGAAAAACCACTTTTCGCACTTGTGTTGGTGCAGGAAACCACTTTTGCACTTGTATTAGTGTGGAAAAACCACTTTTCGCACTTGTGTTAGTGTTGAAAAACCACTTTTCGCACTTGTGTTAGTGTTGAAAAACCACTTTTCGCACTTGTGTTAGTGTTGAAAAACCACTTTTCGCACTTGTGTTGGTGCAGGAAACCACTTTTGCACTTGTATTAGTGTGGAAAAAACACTTTTTGCACTTGTGATAGTGTTGAAAAACCACTTTTCGCACTTGTGTTAGTGTTGAAAAACCACTTTTCGCACTTGTGTTGGTGCAGGAAACCACTTTTGCACTTGTATTAGTGTGGAAAAACCACTTTTCGCACTTGTGTTAGTGTTGAAAAACCACTTTTCGCACTTGTGTTAGTGTTGAAAAACCACTTTTCGCACTTGTGTTGGTGCAGGAAACCACTTTTGCACTTGTATTAGTGTGGAAAAAACACTTTTTGCACTTGTGATAGTGTTGAAAAACCACTTTTCGCACTTGTGTTGTGTTGAAAAACCACTTTTCGCACTTGTTTTGGTGCAGGAAACCACTTTTGCACTTGTATTAGTGTGGAAAAACCACTTTTCGCACTTGTGTTAGTGTTGAAAAACCACTTTTCGCACTTGAATTAGTGTTGAAAAACCACTTTTCGCACTTGTGTTGGTGCAGGAAACCACTTTTGCACTTGTATTAGTGTGGAAAAAACACTTTTTGCACTTGTGATAGTGTTGAAAAACCACTTTTCGCACTTGTGTTAGTGTTGAAAAACCACTTTTCGCACTTGTGTTGGTGCAGGAAACCACTTTTGCACTTGTATTAGTGTGGAAAAACCACTTTTCGCACTTGTGTTAGTGTTGAAAAACCACTTTTCGCACTTGTGTTAGTGTTGAAAAACCACTTTTCGCACTTGTGTTAGTGTTGAAAAACCACTTTTCACACTTGTGTTGGTGCAGGAAACCACTTTTGCACTTGTATTAGTGTGGAAAAAACACTTTTTGCACTTGTCATAGTGTTGAAAAACCACTTTTCGCACTTGTGTTAGTGTTGAAAAACCACTTTTCGCACTTGTGTTGGTGCAGCAAACCACTTTTGCACTTGTATTAGTGTGGAAAACCACTTTTCGCACTTGTGTTAGTGTTGAAAAACAACTTTTCGCACTTGTGTTAGTGTTGAAATACCACTTTTCGCCATTGTGTTAGTGTTGAAAAACCACTTTTCGCACTTGTGTTGGTGCAGGAAACCACTTTTGCACTTGTATTAGTGTGGAAAAAACACTTTTTGCACTTGTGATAGTGTTGAAAAACCACTTTTCGCACTTGTGTTATTGTTGAAAAACCACTTTTCGCACCTGTGTTAGTGTTGAAAAACCACTTTTCGCACTTGTGTTGGTGCAGGAAACCACTTTTGCACTTGTATTAGTGTGGAAAAAACACTTTTTGCACTTGTGATAGTGTTGAAAAACCACTTTTCGCACTTGTGTTAGTGTTGAAAAACCACTTTTCGCACTTGTGTTGGTGCAGGAAACCACTTTTGCACTTGTATTAGTGTGGAAAAACCACTTTTCGCACTTGTGTTAGTGTTGAAAAACCCCTTTTCGCACTTGTGTTAGTGTTGAAAAACCACTTTTCGCACTTGTGTTGGTGCAGGAAACCACTTTTGCACTTGTATTAGTGTGGAAAAAACTCTTTTTGCACTTGTGATAGTGTTGAAAAACCACTTTTCGCACTTGTGTTAGTGTTGAAAAACCACTTTTCGCACTTGTGTTGGTGCAGGAAACCACTTTTGCACTTGTATTAGTGTGGAAAAACCACTTTTCGCACTTGTGTTAGTGTTGAAAAACCACTTTTCGCACTTGTGTTAGTGTTGAAAAACCACTTTTCTCACTTGTGTTAGTGTTGAAAAACCACTTTTCGCACTTGTGTTGGTGCAGGAAACCACTTTTGCACTTGTATTATTGTGGAAAAAACACTTTTTGCACTTGTGATAGTGTTGAAAAATTACTTTTCGCACTTGTGTTAGTGTTGAAAAACCACTTTTCGCACTTGTTTTGGTGCAGGAAACCACTTTTGCACTTGTATTAGTGTGGAAAACAACTTTTCGCACTTGTGTTAGTGTTGAAAAACCACTTTTCGCACTTGTGTTGGTGCAGGAAACCACTTTTGCACTTGTATTAGTGTGGAAAAACCACTTTTCGCACTTGTGTTAGTGTTGAAAAACAACTTTTCGCACTTGTGTTAGTGTTGAAAAACCACTTTTCGCACTTGTGTTAGTGTTGAAAAACCACTTTTCACACTTGTGTTGGTGCAGGAAACCACTTTTGCACTTGTGTTAGTGTGGAAAAAACACTTTTTGCACTTGTGATAGTGTTGAAAAACCACTTTTCGCACTTGTGTTAGTGTTGAAAAACCACTTTTCGCACTTGTGTTGGTGCAGCAAACCACTTTTGCACTTGTATTAGTGTGGAAAACCACTTTTCGCACTTGTGTTAGTGTTGAAAAACCACTTTTCGCACTTGTGTTAGTGTTGAAATACCACTTTTCGCCATTGTGTTAGTGTTGAAAAACCACTTTTCGCACTTGTGTTGGTGCAGGAAACCACTTTTGCACTTGTATTAGTGTGGAAAAAACACTTTTTGCACTTGTGATAGTGTTGAAAAACCACTTTTCGCACTTGTGTTATTGTTGAAAAACCACTTTTCGCACCTGTGTTAGTGTTGAAAAACCACTTTTCGCACTTGTGTTGGTGCAGGAAACCACTTTTGCACTTGTATTAGTGTGGAAAAAACACTTTTTGCACTTGTGATAGTGTTGAAAAACCACTTTTCGCACTTGTGTTAGTGTTGAAAAACCACTTTTCGCACTTGTGTTGGTGCAGGAAACCACTTTTGCACTTGTATTAGTGTGGAAAAACCACTTTTCGCACTTGTGTTAGTGTTGAAAAACCACTTTTCGCACTTGTGTTAGTGTTGAAAAACCACTTTTCGCACTTGTGTTGGTGGAGGAAACCACTTTTGCACTTGTATTAGTGTGGAAAAAACACTTTTTGCACTTGTGATAGTGTTGAAAAACCACTTTTCGCACTTGTGTTAGTGTTGAAAAACCACTTTTCGCACTTGTGTGGGTGCAGGAAACCACTTTTGCACTTGTATTAGTGTGGAAAAAACACTTTTTGCACTTGTGATAGTGTTGAAAAATTACTTTTCGCACTTGTGTTAGTGTTGAAAAACCACTTTTCGCACTTGTTTTGGTGCAGGAAACCACTTTTCCACTTGTATTAGTGTGGAAAAACCACTTTTCGCACTTGTGTTAGTGTTGAAAAACCATTTTCGCACTTGTGTTAGTGTTGAAAAACCACTTTTCGCACTTGTGTTGGTGCAGGAAACCACTTTTGCACTTGTATTAGTGTGGAAAAAACACTTTTTGCACTTGTGATAGTGTTGAAAAATTACTTTTCGCACTTGTGTTAGTGTTGAAAAACCACTTTTCGCACTTGTTTTGGTGCAGGAAACCACTTTTGCACTTGTGTTAGTGTTGAAAAACCACTTTTTGCACTTGTGTTAGTGTTGAAAAACCACTTTGCGCACTTGTGTTGGTGCAGGAAACCACTTTTGCACTTGTATTAGTGTGGAAAAACCACTTTTCGCACTTGTGTTAGTGTTGAAAAACCACTTTTCGCACTTGTGTTAGTGTTGAAAAACCACTTTTCGCACTTGTGTGGGTGCAGGAAACCACTTTTGCACTTGTATTAGTGTGGAAAAAACACTTTTTGCACTTGTGATAGTGTTGAAAAATTACTTTTCGCACTTGTGTTAGTGTTGAAAAACCACTTTTCGCACTTGTTTTGGTGCAGGAAACCACTTTTCCACTTGTATTAGTGTGGAAAAACCACTTTTCGCACTTGTGTTAGTGTTGAAAAACCACTTTTCGCACTTGTGTTGGTGCAGGAAACCACTTTTGCACTTGTATTAGTGTGGAAAAACCACTTTTCGCACTTGTGTTTGTGTTGAAAAACCACTTTTCGCACTTGTGTTGGTGCAGGAAACCACTTTTGCACT
Source organism: Myxine glutinosa (assembly GCF_964187855.1). Classification (NCBI taxonomy): domain Eukaryota; kingdom Metazoa; phylum Chordata; class Myxini; order Myxiniformes; family Myxinidae; genus Myxine; species Myxine glutinosa. The sequence continues at coordinate 64,123 of NW_027617234.1, read as the reverse complement.
TGTATTAGTGTGGAAAAACCACTTTTCGCACTTATGTTAGTGTTGAAAAACCACTTTTCGCACCTGTGTTAGTGTTCAAAAACCACTTTTCGCACTTGTGTTAGTGTTGAAAAACCACTTTTCGCACTTGTGTTGGTGCAGGAAACCACTTTTGCACTTGTATTAGTGTGGAAAAACCACTTTTCGCACTTGTGTTAGTGTTGAAAAACCACTTTTCGCACTTGTGTTAGTGTTGAAAAACCACTTTTCGCACTTGTGTTAGTGTTGAAAAACCACTTTTCGCACTTGTGTTGGTGCAGGAAACCACTTTTGCACTTGTATTAGTGTGGAAAAAACACTTTTTGCACTTGTGATAGTGTTGAAAAACCACTTTTCGCACTTGTGTTAGTGTTGAAAAACCACTTTTCGCACTTGTGTTGGTGCAGGAAACCACTTTTGCACTTGTATTAGTGTGGAAAAACCACTTTTCGCACTTGTGTTAGTGTTGAAAAACCACTTTTCGCACTTGTGTTAGTGTTGAAAAACCACTTTTCGCACTTGTGTTGGTGCAGGAAACCACTTTTGCACTTGTATTAGTGTGGAAAAAACACTTTTTGCACTTGTGATAGTGTTGAAAAACCACTTTTCGCACTTGTGTTGTGTTGAAAAACCACTTTTCGCACTTGTTTTGGTGCAGGAAACCACTTTTGCACTTGTATTAGTGTGGAAAAACCACTTTTCGCACTTGTGTTAGTGTTGAAAAACCACTTTTCGCACTTGAATTAGTGTTGAAAAACCACTTTTCGCACTTGTGTTGGTGCAGGAAACCACTTTTGCACTTGTATTAGTGTGGAAAAAACACTTTTTGCACTTGTGATAGTGTTGAAAAACCACTTTTCGCACTTGTGTTAGTGTTGAAAAACCACTTTTCGCACTTGTGTTGGTGCAGGAAACCACTTTTGCACTTGTATTAGTGTGGAAAAACCACTTTTCGCACTTGTGTTAGTGTTGAAAAACCACTTTTCGCACTTGTGTTAGTGTTGAAAAACCACTTTTCGCACTTGTGTTAGTGTTGAAAAACCACTTTTCACACTTGTGTTGGTGCAGGAAACCACTTTTGCACTTGTATTAGTGTGGAAAAAACACTTTTTGCACTTGTCATAGTGTTGAAAAACCACTTTTCGCACTTGTGTTAGTGTTGAAAAACCACTTTTCGCACTTGTGTTGGTGCAGCAAACCACTTTTGCACTTGTATTAGTGTGGAAAACCACTTTTCGCACTTGTGTTAGTGTTGAAAAACAACTTTTCGCACTTGTGTTAGTGTTGAAATACCACTTTTCGCCATTGTGTTAGTGTTGAAAAACCACTTTTCGCACTTGTGTTGGTGCAGGAAACCACTTTTGCACTTGTATTAGTGTGGAAAAAACACTTTTTGCACTTGTGATAGTGTTGAAAAACCACTTTTCGCACTTGTGTTATTGTTGAAAAACCACTTTTCGCACCTGTGTTAGTGTTGAAAAACCACTTTTCGCACTTGTGTTGGTGCAGGAAACCACTTTTGCACTTGTATTAGTGTGGAAAAAACACTTTTTGCACTTGTGATAGTGTTGAAAAACCACTTTTCGCACTTGTGTTAGTGTTGAAAAACCACTTTTCGCACTTGTGTTGGTGCAGGAAACCACTTTTGCACTTGTATTAGTGTGGAAAAACCACTTTTCGCACTTGTGTTAGTGTTGAAAAACCCCTTTTCGCACTTGTGTTAGTGTTGAAAAACCACTTTTCGCACTTGTGTTGGTGCAGGAAACCACTTTTGCACTTGTATTAGTGTGGAAAAAACTCTTTTTGCACTTGTGATAGTGTTGAAAAACCACTTTTCGCACTTGTGTTAGTGTTGAAAAACCACTTTTCGCACTTGTGTTGGTGCAGGAAACCACTTTTGCACTTGTATTAGTGTGGAAAAACCACTTTTCGCACTTGTGTTAGTGTTGAAAAACCACTTTTCGCACTTGTGTTAGTGTTGAAAAACCACTTTTCTCACTTGTGTTAGTGTTGAAAAACCACTTTTCGCACTTGTGTTGGTGCAGGAAACCACTTTTGCACTTGTATTATTGTGGAAAAAACACTTTTTGCACTTGTGATAGTGTTGAAAAATTACTTTTCGCACTTGTGTTAGTGTTGAAAAACCACTTTTCGCACTTGTTTTGGTGCAGGAAACCACTTTTGCACTTGTATTAGTGTGGAAAACAACTTTTCGCACTTGTGTTAGTGTTGAAAAACCACTTTTCGCACTTGTGTTGGTGCAGGAAACCACTTTTGCACTTGTATTAGTGTGGAAAAACCACTTTTCGCACTTGTGTTAGTGTTGAAAAACAACTTTTCGCACTTGTGTTAGTGTTGAAAAACCACTTTTCGCACTTGTGTTAGTGTTGAAAAACCACTTTTCACACTTGTGTTGGTGCAGGAAACCACTTTTGCACTTGTGTTAGTGTGGAAAAAACACTTTTTGCACTTGTGATAGTGTTGAAAAACCACTTTTCGCACTTGTGTTAGTGTTGAAAAACCACTTTTCGCACTTGTGTTGGTGCAGCAAACCACTTTTGCACTTGTATTAGTGTGGAAAACCACTTTTCGCACTTGTGTTAGTGTTGAAAAACCACTTTTCGCACTTGTGTTAGTGTTGAAATACCACTTTTCGCCATTGTGTTAGTGTTGAAAAACCACTTTTCGCACTTGTGTTGGTGCAGGAAACCACTTTTGCACTTGTATTAGTGTGGAAAAAACACTTTTTGCACTTGTGATAGTGTTGAAAAACCACTTTTCGCACTTGTGTTATTGTTGAAAAACCACTTTTCGCACCTGTGTTAGTGTTGAAAAACCACTTTTCGCACTTGTGTTGGTGCAGGAAACCACTTTTGCACTTGTATTAGTGTGGAAAAAACACTTTTTGCACTTGTGATAGTGTTGAAAAACCACTTTTCGCACTTGTGTTAGTGTTGAAAAACCACTTTTCGCACTTGTGTTGGTGCAGGAAACCACTTTTGCACTTGTATTAGTGTGGAAAAACCACTTTTCGCACTTGTGTTAGTGTTGAAAAACCACTTTTCGCACTTGTGTTAGTGTTGAAAAACCACTTTTCGCACTTGTGTTGGTGGAGGAAACCACTTTTGCACTTGTATTAGTGTGGAAAAAACACTTTTTGCACTTGTGATAGTGTTGAAAAACCACTTTTCGCACTTGTGTTAGTGTTGAAAAACCACTTTTCGCACTTGTGTGGGTGCAGGAAACCACTTTTGCACTTGTATTAGTGTGGAAAAAACACTTTTTGCACTTGTGATAGTGTTGAAAAATTACTTTTCGCACTTGTGTTAGTGTTGAAAAACCACTTTTCGCACTTGTTTTGGTGCAGGAAACCACTTTTCCACTTGTATTAGTGTGGAAAAACCACTTTTCGCACTTGTGTTAGTGTTGAAAAACCATTTTCGCACTTGTGTTAGTGTTGAAAAACCACTTTTCGCACTTGTGTTGGTGCAGGAAACCACTTTTGCACTTGTATTAGTGTGGAAAAAACACTTTTTGCACTTGTGATAGTGTTGAAAAATTACTTTTCGCACTTGTGTTAGTGTTGAAAAACCACTTTTCGCACTTGTTTTGGTGCAGGAAACCACTTTTGCACTTGTGTTAGTGTTGAAAAACCACTTTTTGCACTTGTGTTAGTGTTGAAAAACCACTTTGCGCACTTGTGTTGGTGCAGGAAACCACTTTTGCACTTGTATTAGTGTGGAAAAACCACTTTTCGCACTTGTGTTAGTGTTGAAAAACCACTTTTCGCACTTGTGTTAGTGTTGAAAAACCACTTTTCGCACATGTGTTGGTGCAGGAAACCACTTTTGCACTTGTATTAGTGTGGAAAAAACACTTTTTGCACTTGTGATAGTGTTGAAACACCACTTTTCGCACTTGTGTTAGTGTTGAAAAACCACTTTTCGCACTTGTGTTGGTGCAGGAAACCACTTTTGCACTTGTATTAGTGTGGAAAAACCACTTTTCGCACTTATGTTAGTGTTGAAAAACCACTTTTCACACTTGTGTTAGTGTTCAAAAACCACTTTTCGCACTTGTGTTAGTGTTTAAAAACCACTTTTCGCACTTGTGTTGGTGCAGGAAACCACTTTTGCACTTGTATTAGTGTGGAAAAACCACTTTTCGCACTTGTGTTAGTGTTGAAAAACCATTTTCGCACTTGTGTTAGTGTTGAAAAACCACTTTTCGCACTTGTGTTGGTGCAGGAAACCACTTTTGCACTTGTATTAGTGTGGAAAAAACACTTTTTGCACTTGTGATAGTGTTGAAAAACCACTTTTCGCACTTGTGTTAGTGTTGAAAAACCACTTTTCGCACTTGTGTTGGTGCAGGAAACCACTTTTGCACTTGTATTAGTGTGGAAAAACCACTTTTCGCACTTGTGATAGTGTTGAAAAACCACTTTTCGCACTTGTGTTAGTGTTTAAAAACCACTTTTCGCACTTGTGTTGGTGCAGGAAACCACTTTTGCACTTGTATTAGTGTGGAAAAACCACTTTTCGCACTTGTGATAGTGTTGAAAAACCACTTTTCGCACTTGTGTTAGTGTTGAAAAACCACTTTTCGCACTTGTTTTGGTGCAGGAAACCACTTTTGCACTTGTATTAGTGTGGAAAAACCACTTTTCGCACTTGTGTTAGTGTTGAAAAACCACTTTTCGCACTTGTATTAGTGTTGAAAAACCACTTTTCGCACTTGTGTTGGTGCAGGAAACCACTTTTGCACTTGTATTAGTGTGGAAAAAACACTTTTTGCACTTGTGATAGTGTTGAAAAACCACTTTTCGCACTTGTGTTAGTGTTGAAAAACCACTTTTCGCACTTGTGTTGGTGCAGGAAACCACTTTTGCACTTGTATTAGTGTGGAAAAACCACTTTTCGCACTTGTGTTAGTGTTGAAAAACCACTTTTCGCACTTGTGTTAGTGTTGAAAAACCACTTTTCGCACTTGTGTTAGTGTTGAAAAACCACTTTTCACACTTGTGTAGGTGCAGGAAACCACTTTTGCACTTGTATTAGTGTGGAAAAAACACTTTTTGCACTTGTGATAGTGTTGAAAAACCACTTTTCGCACTTGTGTTAGTGTTGAAAAACCACTTTTCGCACTTGTGTTGGTGCAGCAAACCACTTTTGCACTTGTATTAGTGTGGAAAAACCACTTTTCGCACTTGTGTTAGTGTTGAAAAACCACTTTTCGCACTTGTGTTAGTGTTGAAATACCACTTTTCGCCATTGTGTTAGTGTTGAAAAACCACTTTTCGCACTTGTGTTGGTGCAGGAAACCACTTTTGCACTTGTATTAGTGTGGAAAAACCACTTTTCGCACTTGTGTTAGTGTTGAAAAACCCCTTTTCGCACTTGTGTTAGTGTTGAAAAACCACTTTTCGCACTTGTGTTGGTGCAGGAAACCACTTTTGCACTTGTATTAGTGTGGAAAAAACACTTTTTGCACTTGTGATAGTGTTGAAAAACCACTTTTCGCACTTGTGTTAGTGTTGAAAAACCACTTTTCGCACTTGTGTTGGTGCAGGAAACCACTTTTGCACTTGTATTAGTGTGGAAAAACCACTTTTCGCACTTGTGTTAGTGTTGAAAAACCACTTTTCGCACTTGTGTTAGTGTTGAAAAACCACTTTTCTCACTTGTGTTAGTGTTGAAAAACCACTTTTCGCACTTGTGTTGGTGCAGGAAACCACTTTTGCACTTGTATTATTGTGGAAAAAACACTTTTTGCACTTGTGATAGTGTTGAAAAATTACTTTTCGCACTTGTGTTAGTGTTGAAAAACCACTTTTCGCACTTGTTTTGGTGCAGGAAACCACTTTTGCACTTGTATTAGTGTGGAAAACAACTTTTCGCACTTGTGTTAGTGTTGAAAAACCACTTTTCGCACTTGTGTTGGTGCAGGAAACCACTTTTGCACTTGTATTAGTGTGGAAAAACCACTTTTCGCACTTGTGTTAGTGTTGAAAAACAACTTTTCGCACTTGTGTTAGTGTTGAAAAACCACTTTTCGCACTTGTGTTAGTGTTGAAAAACCACTTTTCACACTTGTGTTGGTGCAGGAAACCACTTTTGCACTTGTATTAGTGTGGAAAAAACACTTTTTGCACTTGTGATAGTGTTGAAAAACCACTTTTCGCACTTGTGTTAGTGTTGAAAAACCACTTTTCGCACTTGTGTTGGTGCAGCAAACCACTTTTGCACTTGTATTAGTGTGGAAAACCACTTTTCGCACTTGTGTTAGTGTTGAAAAACCACTTTTCGCACTTGTGTTAGTGTTGAAATACCACTTTTCGCCATTGTGTTAGTGTTGAAAAACCACTTTTCGCACTTGTGTTGGTGCAGGAAACCACTTTTGCACTTGTATTAGTGTGGAAAAAACACTTTTTGCACTTGTGATAGTGTTGAAAAACCACTTTTCGCACTTGTGTTATTGTTGAAAAACCACTTTTCGCACCTGTGTTAGTGTTGAAAAACCACTTTTCGCACTTGTGTTGGTGCAGGAAACCACTTTTGCACTTGTATTAGTGTGGAAAAAACACTTTTTGCACTTGTGATAGTGTTGAAAAACCACTTTTCGCACTTGTGTTAGTGTTGAAAAACCACTTTTCGCACTTGTGTTGGTGCAGGAAACCACTTTTGCACTTGTATTAGTGTGGAAAAACCACTTTTCGCACTTGTGTTAGTGTTGAAAAACCACTTTTCGCACTTGTGTTAGTGTTGAAAAACCACTTTTCGCACTTGTGTTGGTGGAGGAAACCACTTTTGCACTTGTATTAGTGTGGAAAAAACACTTTTTGCACTTGTGATAGTGTTGAAAAACCACTTTTCGCACTTGTGTTAGTGTTGAAAAACCACTTTTCGCACTTGTGTGGGTGCAGGAAACCACTTTTGCACTTGTATTAGTGTGGAAAAAACACTTTTTGCACTTGTGATAGTGTTGAAAAATTACTTTTCGCACTTGTGTTAGTGTTGAAAAACCACTTTTCGCACTTGTTTTGGTGCAGGAAACCACTTTTCCACTTGTATTAGTGTGGAAAAACCACTTTTCGCACTTGTGTTAGTGTTGAAAAACCATTTTCGCACTTGTGTTAGTGTTGAAAAACCACTTTTCGCACTTGTGTTGGTGCAGGAAACCACTTTTGCACTTGTATTAGTGTGGAAAAAACACTTTTTGCACTTGTGATAGTGTTGAAAAATTACTTTTCGCACTTGTGTTAGTGTTGAAAAACCACTTTTCGCACTTGTTTTGGTGCAGCAAACCACTTTTGCACTTGTGTTAGTGTTGAAAAACCACTTTTTGCACTTGTGTTAGTGTTGAAAAACCACTTTGCGCACTTGTGTTGGTGCAGGAAACCACTTTTGCACTTGTATTAGTGTGGAAAAACCACTTTTCGCACTTGTGTTAGTGTTGAAAAACCACTTTTCGCACTTGTGTTAGTGTTGAAAAACCACTTTTCGCACATGTGTTGGTGCAGGAAACCACTTTTGCACTTGTATTAGTGTGGAAAAAACACTTTTTGCACTTGTGATAGTGTTGAAACACCACTTTTCGCACTTGTGTTAGTGTTGAAAAACCACTTTTCGCACTTGTGTTGGTGCAGGAAACCACTTTTGCACTTGTATTAGTGTGGAAAAACCACTTTTCGCACTTATGTTAGTGTTGAAAAACCACTTTTCACACTTGTGTTAGTGTTCAAAAACCACTTTTCGCACTTGTGTTAGTGTTGAAAAACCACTTTTCGCACTTGTGTTGGTGCAGGAAACCACTTTTGCACTTGTATTAGTGTGGAAAAACCACTTTTCGCACTTGTGTTAGTGTTGAAAAACCATTTTCGCACTTGTGTTAGTGTTGAAAAACCACTTTTCGCACTTGTGTTGGTGCAGGAAACCACTTTTGCACTTGTATTAGTGTGGAAAAAACACTTTTTGCACTTGTGATAGTGTTGAAAAACCACTTTTCGCACTTGTGTTAGTGTTGAAAAACCACTTTTCGCACTTGTGTTGGTGCAGGAAACCACTTTTGCACTTGTATTAGTGTGGAAAAACCACTTTTCGCACTTGTGATAGTGTTGAAAAACCACTTTTCGTACTTGTGTTAGTGTTTAAAAACCACTTTTCGCACTTGTGTTGGTGCAGGAAACCACTTTTGCACTTGTATTAGTGTGGAAAAACCACTTTTCGCACTTGTGATAGTGTTGAAAAACCACTTTTCGCACTTGTGTTAGTGTTGAAAAACCACTTTTCGCACTTGTTTTGGTGCAGGAAACCACTTTTGCACTTGTATTAGTGTGGAAAAACCACTTTTCGCACTTGTGTTAGTGTTGAAAAACCACTTTTCGCACTTGTATTAGTGTTGAAAAACCACTTTTCGCACTTGTGTTGGTGCAGGAAACCACTTTTGCACTTGTATTAGTGTGGAAAAAACACTTTTTGCACTTGTGATAGTGTTGAAAAACCACTTTTCGCACTTGTGTTAGTGTTGAAAAACCACTTTTCGCACTTGTGTTGGTGCAGGAAACCACTTTTGCACTTGTATTAGTGTGGAAAAACCACTTTTCGCACTTGTGTTAGTGTTGAAAAACCACTTTTCGCACTTGTGTTAGTGTTGAAAAACCACTTTTCGCACTTGTGTTAGTGTTGAAAAACCACTTTTCACACTTGTGTAGGTGCAGGAAACCACTTTTGCACTTGTATTAGTGTGGAAAAAACACTTTTTGCACTTGTGATAGTGTTGAAAAACCACTTTTCGCACTTGTGTTAGTGTTGAAAAACCACTTTTCGCACTTGTGTTGGTGCAGCAAACCACTTTTGCACTAGTATTAGTGTGGAAAAACCACTTTTCGCACTTGTGTTAGTGTTGAAAAACCACTTTTCGCACTTGTGTTAGTGTTGAAATACCACTTTTCGCCATTGTGTTAGTGTTGAAAAACCACTTTTCGCACTTGTGTTGGTGCAGGAAACCACTTTTGCACTTGTATTAGTGTGGAAAAAACACTTTTTGCACTTGTGATAGTGTTGAAAAACCACTTTTCGCACTTGTGTTATTGTTGAAAAACCACTTTTCGCACCTGTGTTAGTGTTGAAAAACCACTTTTCGCACTTGTGTTGGTGCAGGAAACCACTTTTGCACTTGTATTAGTGTGGAAAAAACACTTTTTGCACTTGTGATAGTGTTGAAAAACCACTTTTCGCACTTGTGTTAGTGTTGAAAAACCACTTTTCGCACTTGTGTTGGTGCAGGAAACCACTTTTGCACTTGTATTAGTGTGGAAAAACCACTTTTCGCACTTGTGTTAGTGTTGAAAAACCACTTTTCGCACTTGTGTTAGTGTTGAAAAACCACTTTTCGCACTTGTGTTGGTGCAGGAAACCACTTTTGCACCTGTATTAGTGTGGAAAAAACACTTTTTGCACTTGTGATAGTGTTGAAAAACCACTTTTCGCACTTGTGTTAGTGTTGAAAAACCACTTTTCGCACTTGTGTTGGTGCAGGAAACCACTTTTGCACTTGTATTAGTGTGGAAAAACCACTTTTCGCACTTGTGTTAGTGTTGAAAAACCACTTTTCGCACTTGTGTTAGTGTTGAAAAACCACTTTTCTCACTTGTGTTAGTGTTGTAAAACCACTTTTCGCACTTGTGTTGGTGCAGGAAACCACTTTTGCACTTGTATTATTGTGGAAAAAACACTTTTTGCACTTGTGATAGTGTTGAAAAATTACTTTTCGCACTTGTGTTAGTGTTGAAAAACCACTTTTCGCACTTGTTTTGGTGCAGGAAACCACTTTTGCACTTGTATTAGTGTGGAAAACCACTTTTCGCACTTGTGTTAGTGTTGAAAAACCACTTTTCGCACTTGTGTTAGTGTTGAAAAACCACTTTTCGCACTTGTGTTTGTGCAGGAAACCACTTTTGCACTTGTATTAGTGTGGAAAAAACACTTTTTGCACTTGTGATAGTGTTGAAAAACCACTTTTCGCACTTGTGTTAGTATTGAAAAACCACTTTTCGCACTTGTGTTGGTGCAGGAAACCACTTTTGCACTTGTATTCGTGTGGAAAAACCACTTTTCGCACTTGTGTTAGTGTTGAAAAACAACTTTTCGCACTTGTGTTAGTGTTGAAAAACCACTTTTCGCACTTGTGTTAGTGTTGAAAAACCACTTTTCACACTTGTGTTGGTGCAGGAAACCACTTTTGCACTTGTATTAGTGTGGAAAAAACACTTTTTGCACTTGTGATAGTGTTGAAAAACCACTTTTCGCACTTGTGTTAGTGTTGAAAAACCACTTTTCGCACTTGTGTTGGTGCAGCAAACCACTTTTGCACTTGTATTAGTGTGGAAAACCACTTTTTGCACTTGTGTTAGTGTTGAAAAACCACTTTTCGCACTTGTGTTAGTGTTGAAATACCACTTTTCGCCATTGTGTTAGTGTTGAAAAACCACTTTTCGCACTTGTGTTGGTGCAGGAAACCACTTTTGCACTTGTATTAGTGTGGAAAAAACACTTTTTGCACTTGTGATAGTGTTGAAAAACCACTTTTCGCACTTGTGTTATTGTTGAAAAACCACTTTTCGCACCTGTGTTAGTGTTGAAAAACCACTTTTCGCACTTGTGTTGGTGCAGGAAACCACTTTTGCACTTGTATTAGTGTGGAAAAAACACTTTTTGCACTTGTGATAGTGTTGAAAAACCACTTTTCGCACTTGTGTTAGTGTTGAAAAACCACTTTTCGCACTTGTGTTGGTGCAGGAAACCACTTTTGCACTTGTATTGCACTTTTGGAAACCACTTTTGCACTTGTATTGCACTTTTGGAAACCACTTTTGCACTTGTATTAGTGTGGAAAAACCACTTTTCGCACTTGTGTTAGTGTTGAAAAACCACTTTTTGCACTTGTGTTAGTGTTGAAAAACCACTTTTCGCACTTGTGTTGGTGCAGGAAACCACTTTTGCACTTGTATTAGTGTGGAAAAAACACTTTTTGCACTTGTGATAGTGTTGAAAAACCACTTTTCGCACTTGTGTTAGTGTTGAAAAACCACTTTTCGCACTTGTGTTGGTGCAGGAAACCACTTTTGCACTTGTATTAGTGTGGAAAAACCACTTTTCGCACTTGTGTTAGTGTTGAAAAACCACTTTTCGCACTTGTGTTAGTGTTGAAAAACCACTTTTCTCACTTGTGTTAGTGTTGAAAAACCACTTTTCGCACTTGTGTTGGTGCAGGAAACCACTTTTGCACTTGTATTATTGTGGAAAAAACACTTTTTGCACTTGTGATAGTGTTGAAAAATTACTTTTCGCACTTGTGTTAGTGTTGAAAAACCACTTTTCGCACTTGTTTTGGTGCAGGAAACCACTTTTGCACTTGTATTAGTGTGGAAAAACCACTTTTCGCACTTGTGTTAGTGTTGAAAAACCACTTTTCGCACTTGTGTTAGTGTTGAAAAACCACTTTTCGCACTTGTGTTGGTGCAGGAAACCACTTTTGCACTTGTATTAGTGTGGAAAAAACACTTTTTGCACTTGTGATAGTGTTGAAAAACCACTTTTCGCACTTGTGTTAGTGTTGAAAAACCACTTTTCGCACTTGTGTTGGTGCAGGAAACCACTTTTGCACTTGTATTAGTGTGGAAAAACCACTTTTCGCACTTGTGTTAGTGTTGAAAAACAACTTTTCGCACTTGTGTTAGTGTTGAAAAACCACTTTTCGCACTTGTGTTAGTGTTGAAAAACCACTTTTCACACTTGTGTTGGTGCAGGAAACCACTTTTGCACTTGTATTAGTGTGGAAAAAACACTTTTTGCACTTGTGATAGTGTTGAAAAACCACTTTTCGCACTTGTGTTAGTGTTGAAAAACCACTTTTCGCACTTGTGTTGGTGCAGCAAACCACTTTTGCACTTGTATTAGTGTGGAAAACCACTTTTCGCACTTGTGTTAGTGTTGAAAAACCACTTTTCGCACTTGTGTTTGTGTTGAAATACCACTTTTCGCCATTGTGTTAGTGTTGAAAAACCACTTTTCGCACTTGTGTTGGTGCAGGAAACCACTTTTGCACTTGTATTAGTGTGGAAAAAACACTTTTTGCACTTGTGATAGTGTTGAAAAACCACTTTTCGCACTTGTGTTATTGTTGAAAAACCACTTTTCGCACCTGTGTTAGTGTTGAAAAACCACTTTTCGCACTTGTGTTGGTGCAGGAAACCACTTTTGCACTTGTATTAGTGTGGAAAAAACACTTTTTGCACTTGTGATAGTGTTGAAAAACCACTTTTCGCACTTGTGTTAGTGTTGAAAAACCACTTTTCGCACTTGTGTTGGTGCAGGAAACCACTTTTGCACTTGTATTAGTGTGGAAAAACCACTTTTCGCATTTGTGTTAGTGTTGAAAAACCACTTTTCGCACTTGTGTTAGTGTTGAAAAACCACTTTTCGCACTTGTGTTGGTGGAGGAAACCACTTTTGCACTTGTATTAGTGTGGAAAAAACACTTTTTGCACTTGTGATAGTGTTGAAAAACCACTTTTCGCACTTGTGTTAGTGTTGAAAAACCACTTTTCGCACTTGTGTGGGTGCAGGAAACCACTTTTGCACTTGTATTAGTGTGGAAAAAACACTTTTTGCACTTGTGATAGTGTTGAAAAATTACTTTTCGCACTTGTGTTAGTGTTGAAAAACCACTTTTCGCACTTGTTTTGGTGCAGGAAACCACTTTTCCACTTGTATTAGTGTGGAAAAACCACTTTTCGCACTTGTGTTAGTGTTGAAAAACCACTTTTCGCACTTGTGTTGGTGCAGGAAACCACATTTGCACTTGTGTTAGTGTTGAAAAACCACTTTTTGCACTTGTTTTGGTGCAGGAAACCACTTTTGCACTTGTGTTAGTGTGGAAAAACCACTTTTCGCACTTGTGTTAGTGTTGAAAAACCACTTTTCCACTTGTATTAGTGTGGTAAAACCACTTTTCGCACTTGTGTTAGTGTTGAAAAATTACTTTTCGCACTTGTGTTAGTGTTGAAAAACCACTTTTCGCACTTGTTTTGGTGCAGGAAACCACTTTTGCACTTGTGTTAGTGTTGAAAAACCACTTTTTGCACTTGTGTTAGTGTTGAAAAACCACTTTGCGCACTTGTGTTGGTGCAGGAAACCACTTTTGCACTTGTATTAGTGTTGAAAAACCACTTTTCGCACTTGTGTTAGTGTTGAAAAACCACTTTTCGCACTTGTGTTGGTGTTGAAAAACCACTTTTCGCACATGTGTTGGTGCAGGAAACCACTTTTGCACTTGTATTAGTGTGGAAAAAACACTTTTTGCACTTGTGATAGTGTTGAAACACCACTTTTCGCACTTGTGTTAGTGTTGAAAAACCACTTTTCGCACTTGTGTTGGTGCAGGAAACCACTTTTGCACTTGTATTAGTGTGGAAAAACCACTTTTCGCACTTATGTTAGTGTTGAAAAACCACTTTTCGCACTTGTGTTAGTGTTCAAAAACCACTTTTCGCACTTGTGTTAGTGTTGAAAAACCACTTTTCGCACTTGTTTTGGTGCAGGAAACCACTTTTGCACTTGTATTAGTGTGGAAAACCACTTTTCGCACTTGTGTTAGTGTTGAAAAACCACTTTTCGCACTTGTGTTAGTGTTGAAAAACCACTTTTCGCACTTGTGTTTGTGCAGGAAACCACTTTTGCACTTGTATTAGTGTGGAAAAAACACTTTTTGCACTTGTGATAGTGTTGAAAAACCACTTTTCGCACTTGTGTTAGTGTTGAAAAACCACTTTTCGCACTTGTGTTGGTGCAGGAAACCACTTTTGCACTTGTATTAGTGTGGAAAAACCACTTTTCGCACTTGTGTTAGTGTTGAAAAACAACTTTTCGCACTTGTGTTAGTGTTGAAAAACCACTTTTCGCACTTGTGTTAGTGTTGAAAAACCACTTTTCACACTTGTGTTCGTGCAGGAAACCACTTTTGCACTTGTATTAGTGTGGAAAAAACACTTTTTGCACTTGTGATAGTGTTGAAAAACCACTTTTCGCACTTGTGTTAGTGTTGAAAAACCACTTTTCGCACTTGTGTTGGTGCAGCAAACCACTTTTGCACTTGTATTAGTGTGGAAAACCACTTTTCGCACTTGTGTTAGTGTTGAAAAACCACTTTTCGCACTTGTGTTAGTGTTGAAATACCACTTTTCGCCATTGTGTTAGTGTTGAAAAACCACTTTTCGCACTTGTGTTGGTGCAGGAAACCACTTTTGCACTTGTATTAGTGTGGAAAAAACACTTTTTGCACTTGTGATAGTGTTGAAAAACCACTTTTCGCACTTGTGTTATTGTTGAAAAACCACTTTTCGCACCTGTGTTAGTGTTGAAAAACCACTTTTCGCACTTGTGTTGGTGCAGGAAATCACTTTTGCACTTGTATTAGTGTGGAAAAAACACTTTTTGCACTTGTGATAGTGTTGAAAAACCACTTTTCGCACTTGTGTTAGTGTTGAAAAACCACTTTTCGCACTTGTGTTGGTGCAGAAAACCACTTTTGCACTTGTATTAGTGTGGAAAAACCACTTTTCGCACTTGTGTTAGTGTTGAAAAACCACTTTTCGCACTTGTGTTAGTGTTGAAAAACCACTTTTCGCACTTGTGTTGGTGGAGGAAACCACTTTTGCACTTGTATTAGTGTGGAAAAAACACTTTTTGCACTTGTGATAGTGTTGAAAAACCACTTTTCGCACTTGTGTTAGTATTGAAAAACCACTTTTCGCACTTGTGTTGGTGCAGGAAACCACTTTTGCACTTGTATTCGTGTGGAAAAACCACTTTTCGCACTTGTGTTAGTGTTGAAAAACAACTTTTCGCACTTGTGTTAGTGTTGAAAAACCACTTTTCGCACTTGTGTTAGTGTTGAAAAACCACTTTTCACACTTGTGTTGGTGCAGGAAACCACTTTTGCACTTGTATTAGTGTGGAAAAAACACTTTTTGCACTTGTGATAGTGTTGAAAAACCACTTTTCGCACTTGTGTTAGTGTTGAAAAACCACTTTCGCACTTGTGTTGGTGCAGCAAACCACTTTTGCACTTGTATTAGTGTGGAAAACCACTTTTCGCACTTGTGTTAGTGTTGAAAAACCACTTTTCGCACTTGTGTTAGTGTTGAAATACCACTTTTCACCATTGTGTTAGTGTTGAAAAACCACTTTTCGCACTTGTGTTGGTGCAGGAAACTACTTTTGCACTTGTATTAGTGTGGAAAAAACACTTTTTGCACTTGTGATAGTGTTGAAAAACCACTTTTCGCACTTGTGTTATTGTTGAAAAACCACTTTTCGCACCTGTGTTAGTGTTGAAAAACCACTTTTCGCACTTGTGTTGGTGCAGGAAACCACTTTTGCACTTGTATTAGTGTGGGAAAAACACTTTTTGCACTTGTGATAGTGTTGAAAAACCACTTTTCGCACTTGTGTTAGTGTTGAAAAACCACTTTTCGCACTTGTGTTGGTGCAGGAAACCACTTTTGCACTTGTATTGCACTTTTGGAAACCACTTTTGCACTTGTATTGCACTTTTGGAAACCACTTTTGCACTTGTATTAGTGTGGAAAAACCACTTTTCGCACTTGTGTTAGTGTTGAAAAACCACTTTTTGCACTTGTGTTAGTGTTGAAAAACCACTTTTCGCACTTGTGTTGGTGCAGGAAACCACTTTTGCACTTGTATTAGTGTGGAAAAAACACTTTTTGCACTTGTGATAGTGTTGAAAAACCACTTTTCGCACTTGTGTTAGTGTTGAAAAACCACTTTTTGCACTTGTGTTGGTGCAGGAAACCACTTTTGCACTTGTATTAGTGTGGAAAAACCACTTTTCGCACTTGTGTTAGTGTTGAAAAACCACTTTTCGCACTTGTGTTAGTGTTGAAAAACCACTTTTCTCACTTGTGTTAGTGTTGAAAAACCACTTTTCGCACTTGTGTTGGTGCAGGAAACCACTTTTGCACTTGTATTATTGTGGAAAAAACACTTTTTGCACTTGTGATAGTGTTGAAAAATTACTTTTCGCACTTGTGTTAGTGTTGAAAAACCACTTTTCGCACTTGTTTTGGTGCAGGAAACCACTTTTGCACTTGTATTAGTGTGGAAAAACCACTTTTCTCACTTGTGTTAGTGTTGAAAAACCACTTTTCGCACTTGTGTTAGTGCAGGAAACCACTTTTGCACTTGTATTAGTGTGGAAAAAACACTTTTTGCACTTGTGATAGTGTTGAAAAACCACTTTTCGCACTTGTGTTAGTGTTGAAAAACCACTTTTCGCACTTGTGTTGGTGCAGGAAACCACTTTTGCACTTGTATTAGTGTGGAAAAACCACTTTTCGCACTTGTGTTAGTGTTGAAAAACAACTTTTCGCACTTGTGTTAGTGTTGAAAAACCACTTTTCGCACTTGTGTTAGTGTTGAAAAACCACTTTTCACACTTGTGTTGGTGCAGGAAACCACATTTGCACTTGTATTAGTGTGGAAAAAACACTTTTTGCACTTGTGATAGTGTTGAAAAACCACTTTTCGCACTTGTGTTAGTGTTGAAAAACCACTTTTCGCACTTGTGTTGGTGCAGCAAACCACTTTTGCACTTGTATTAGTGTGGAAAACCACTTTTCGCACTTGTGTTAGTGTTGAAAAACCACTTTTCGCACTTGTGTTAGTGTTGAAATACCACTTTTCGCCATTGTGTTAGTGTTGAAAAACCACTTTTCGCACTTGTGTTGGTGCAGGAAACCACTTTTGCACTTGTATTAGTGTGGAAAAAACACTTTTTGCACTTGTGATAGTGTTGAAAAACCACTTTTCGCACTTGTGTTATTGTTGAAAAACCACTTTTCGCACCTGTGTTAGTGTTGAAAAACCACTTTTCGCACTTGTGTTGGTGCAGGAAACCACTTTTGCACTTGTATTAGTGTGGAAAAAACACTTTTTGCACTTGTGATAGTGTTGAAAAACCACTTTTCGCACTTGTGTTAGTGTTGAAAAACCACTTTTCGCACTTGTGTTGGTGCAGGAAACCACTTTTGCACTTGTATTAGTGTGGAAAAACCACTTTTCGCATTTGTGTTAGTGTTGAAAAACCACTTTTCGCACTTGTGTTAGTGTTGAAAAACCACTTTTCGCACTTGTGTTGGTGGAGGAAACCACTTTTGCACTTGTATTAGTGTGGAAAAAACACTTTTTGCACTTGTGATAGTGTTGAAAAACCACTTTTCGCACTTGTGTTAGTGTTGAAAAACCACTTTTCACACTTGTGTTGGTGCAGGAAACCACTTTTGCACTTGTATTGCACTTTTGGAAACCACTTTTGCACTTGTATTGCACTTTTGGAAACCACTTTTGCACTTGTATTAGTGTGGAAAAAACACTTTTTGCACTTGTGTTAGTGTTGAAAAACCACTTTTCGCACTTGTGTTAGTGTTGAAAAACCACTTTTCACACTTGTGTTGGTGCAGGAAACCACTTTTGCACTTGTATTAGTGTGGAAAAAACACTTTTTGCACTTGTGATAGTGTTGAAAAACCACTTTTCGCACTTGTGTTAGTGTTGAAAAACCACTTTTCGCACTTGTGTTGGTGCAGCAAACCACTTTTGCACTTGTATTAGTGTGGAAAACCACTTTTCGCACTTGTGTTAGTGTTGAAAAACCACTTTTCGCACTTGTGTTAGTGTTGAAATACCACTTTTCGCCATTGTGTTAGTGTTGAAAAACCACTTTTCGCACTTGTGTTGGTGCAGGAAACTACTTTTGCACTTGTATTAGTGTGGAAAAAACACTTTTTGCACTTGTGATAGTGTTGAAAAACCACTTTTCGCACTTGTGTTATTGTTGAAAAACCACTTTTCGCACCTGTGTTAGTGTTGAAAAACCACTTTTCGCACTTGTGTTGGTGCAGGAAACCACTTTTGCACTTGTATTAGTGTGGGAAAAACACTTTTTGCACTTGTGATAGTGTTGAAAAACCACTTTTCGCACTTGTGTTAGTGTTGAAAAACCACTTTTCGCACTTGTGTTGGTGCAGGAAACCACTTTTGCACTTGTATTGCACTTTTGGAAACCACTTTTGCACTTGTATTGCACTTTTGGAAACCACTTTTGCACTTGTATTAGTGTGGAAAAACCACTTTTCGCACTTGTGTTAGTGTTGAAAAACCACTTTTTGCACTTGTGTTAGTGTTGAAAAACCACTTTTCGCACTTGTGTTGGTGCAGGAAACCACTTTTGCACTTGTATTAGTGTGGAAAAAACACTTTTTGCACTTGTGATAGTGTTGAAAAACCACTTTTCGCACTTGTGTTAGTGTTGAAAAACCACTTTTTGCACTTGTGTTGGTGCAGGAAACCACTTTTGCACTTGTATTAGTGTGGAAAAACCACTTTTCGCACTTGTGTTAGTGTTGAAAAACCACTTTTCGCACTTGTGTTAGTGTTGAAAAACCACTTTTCTCACTTGTGTTAGTGTTGAAAAACCACTTTTCGCACTTGTGTTGGTGCAGGAAACCACTTTTGCACTTGTATTATTGTGGAAAAAACACTTTTTGCACTTGCGATAGTGTTGAAAAATTACTTTTCGCACTTGTGTTAGTGTTGAAAAACCACTTTTCGCACTTGTTTTGGTGCAGGAAACCACTTTTGCACTTGTATTAGTGTGGAAAAACCACTTTTCTCACTTGTGTTAGTGTTGAAAAACCACTTTTCGCACTTGTGTTAGTGCAGGAAACCACTTTTGCACTTGTATTAGTGTGGAAAAAACACTTTTTGCACTTGTGATAGTGTTGAAAAACCACTTTTCGCACTTGTGTTAGTGTTGAAAAACCACTTTTCGCACTTGTGTTGGTGCAGGAAACCACTTTTGCACTTGTATTAGTGTGGAAAAACCACTTTTCGCACTTGTGTTAGTGTTGAAAAACAACTTTTCGCACTTGTGTTAGTGTTGAAAAACCACTTTTCGCACTTGTGTTAGTGTTGAAAAACCACTTTTCACACTTGTGTTGGTGCAGGAAACCACTTTTGCACTTGTATTAGTGTGGAAAAAACACTTTTTGCACTTGTGATAGTGTTGAAAAACCACTTTTCGCACTTGTGTTAGTGTTGAAAAACCACTTTTCGCACTTGTGTTGGTGCAGCAAACCACTTTTGCACTTGTATTAGTGTGGAAAACCACTTTTCGCACTTGTGTTAGTGTTGAAAAACCACTTTTCGCACTTGTGTTAGTGTTGAAATACCACTTTTCGCCATTGTGTTAGTGTTGAAAAACCACTTTTCGCACTTGTGTTGGTGCAGGAAACCACTTTTGCACTTGTATTAGTGTGGAAAAAACACTTTTTGCACTTGTGATAGTGTTGAAAAACCACTTTTCGCATTTGTGTTATTGTTGAAAAACCACTTTTCGCACCTGTGTTAGTGTTGAAAAACCACTTTTCGCACTTGTGTTGGTGCAGGAAACCACTTTTGCACTTGTATTAGTGTGGAAAAAACACTTTTTGCACTTGTGATAGTGTTGAAAAACCACTTTTCGCACTTGTGTTAGTGTTGAAAAACCACTTTTCGCACTTGTGTTGGTGCAGGAAACCACTTTTGCACTTGTATTAGTGTGGAAAAACCACTTTTCGCATTTGTGTTAGTGTTGAAAAACCACTTTTCGCACTTGTGTTAGTGTTGAAAAACCACTTTTCGCACTTGTGTTGGTGGAGGAAACCACTTTTGCACTTGTATTAGTGTGGAAAAAACACTTTTTGCACTTGTGATAGTGTTGAAAAACCACTTTTCGCACTTGTGTTAGTGTTGAAAAACCACTTTTCGCACTTGTGTTGGTGCAGGAAACCACTTTTGCACTTGTATTGCACTTTTGGAAACCACTTTTGCACTTGTATTGCACTTTTGGAAACCACTTTTGCACTTGTATTAGTGTGGAAAAACCACTTTTCGCACTTGTGTTAGTGTTGAAAAACCACTTTTTGCACTTGTGTTAGTGTTGAAAAACCACTTTTCGCACTTGTGTTGGTGCAGGAAACCACTTTTGCACTTGTATTAGTGTGGAAAAAACACTTTTTGCACTTGTGATAGTGTTGAAAAACCACTTTTCGCACTTGTGTTAGTGTTGAAAAACCACTTTTTGCACTTGTGTTGGTGCAGGAAACCACTTTTGCACTTGTATTAGTGTGGAAAAACCACTTTTCGCACTTGTGTTAGTGTTGAAAAACCACTTTTCGCACTTGTGTTAGTGTTGAAAAACCACTTTTCTCACTTGTGTTAGTGTTGAAAAACCACTTTTCGCACTTGTGTTGGTGCAGGAAACCACTTTTGCACTTGTATTATTGTGGAAAAAACACTTTTTGCACTTGTGATAGTGTTGAAAAATTACTTTTCGCACTTGTGTTAGTGTTGAAAAACCACTTTTCGCACTTGTTTTGGTGCAGGAAACCACTTTTGCACTTGTATTAGTGTGGAAAAACCACTTTTCTCACTTGTGTTAGTGTTGAAAAACCACTTTTCGCACTTGTGTTAGTGCAGGAAACCACTTTTGCACTTGTATTAGTGTGGAAAAAACACTTTTTGCACTTGTGATAGTGTTGAAAAACCACTTTTCGCACTTGTGTTAGTGTTGAAAAACCACTTTTCGCACTTGTGTTGGTGCAGGAAACCACTTTTGCACTTGTATTAGTGTGGAAAAACCACTTTTCGCACTTGTGTTAGTGTTGAAAAACAACTTTTCGCACTTGTGTTAGTGTTGAAAAACCACTTTTCGCACTTGTGTTAGTGTTGAAAAACCACTTTTCACACTTGTGTTGGTGCAGGAAACCACTTTTGCACTTGTATTAGTGTGGAAAAAACACTTTTTGCACTTGTGATAGTGTTGAAAAACCACTTTTCGCACTTGTGTTAGTGTTGAAAAACCACTTTTCGCACTTGTGTTGGTGCAGCAAACCACTTTTGCACTTGTATTAGTGTGGAAAACCACTTTTCGCACTTGTGTTAGTGTTGAAAAACCACTTTTCGCACTTGTGTTAGTGTTGAAATACCACTTTTCGCCATTGTGTTAGTGTTGAAAAACCACTTTTCGCACTTGTGTTGGTGCAGGAAACCACTTTTGCACTTATATTAGTGTGGAAAAAACACTTTTTGCACTTGTGATAGTGTTGAAAAACCACTTTTCGCACTTGTGTTATTGTTGAAAAACCACTTTTCGCACCTGTGTTAGTGTTGAAAAACCACTTTTCGCACTTGTGTTGGTGCAGGAAACCACTTTTGCACTTGTATTAGTGTGGAAAAAACACTTTTTGCACTTGTGATAGTGTTGAAAAACCACTTTTCGCACTTGTGTTAGTGTTGAAAAACCACTTTTCGCACTTGTGTTGGTGCAGGAAACCACTTTTGCACTTGTATTAGTGTGGAAAAACCACTTTTCGCATTTGTGTTAGTGTTGAAAAACCACTTTTCGCACTTGTGTTAGTGTTGAAAAACCACTTTTCGCACTTGTGTTGGTGGAGGAAACCACTTTTGCACTTGTATTAGTGTGGAAAAAACACTTTTTGCACTTGTGATAGTGTTGAAAAACCACTTTTCGCACTTGTGTTAGTGTTGAAAAACCACTTTTCGCACTTGTGTGGGTGCAGGAAACCACTTTTGCACTTGTATTAGTGTGGAAAAAACACTTTTTGCACTTGTGATAGTGTTGAAAAATTACTTTTCGCACTTGTGTTAGTGTTGAAAAACCACTTTTCGCACTTGTTTTGGTGCAGGAAACCACTTTTCCACTTGTATTAGTGTGGAAAAACCACTTTTCGCACTTGTGTTAGTGTTGAAAAACCACTTTTCGCACTTGTGTTGGTGCAGGAAACCACTTTTGCACTTGTGTTAGTGTTGAAAAACCACTTTTTGCACTTGTTTTGGTGCAGGAAACCACTTTTGCACTTGTGTTAGTGTGGAAAAACCACTTTTCGCACTTGTGTTAGTGTTGAAAAACCACTTTTCCACTTGTATTAGTGTGGTAAAACCACTTTTCGCACTTGTGTTAGTGTTGAAAAATTACTTTTCGCACTTGTGTTAGTGTTGAAAAACCACTTTTCGCACTTGTTTTGGTGCAGGAAACCACTTTTGCACTTGTGTTAGTGTTGAAAAACCACTTTTTGCACTTGTGTTAGTGTTGAAAAACCACTTTGCGCACTTGTGTTGGTGCAGGAAACCACTTTTGCACTTGTATTAGTGTGGAAAAACCACTTTTCGCACTTGTGTTAGTGTTGAAAAACCACTTTTCGCACTTGTGTTGGTGTTGAAAAACCACTTTTCGCACATGTGTTGGTGCAGGAAACCACTTTTGCACTTGTATTAGTGTGGAAAAAACACTTTTTGCACTTGTGATAGTGTTGAAACACCACTTTTCGCACTTGTGTTAGTGTTGAAAAACCACTTTTCGCACTTGTGTTGGTGCAGGAAACCACTTTGGCACTTGTATTAGTGTGGAAAAACCACTTTTCGCACTTATGTTAGTGTTGAAAAACCACTTTTCGCACTTGTGTTAGTGTTCAAAAACCACTTTTCGCACTTGTGTTAGTGTTGAAAAACCACTTTTCGCACTTGTGTTGGTGCAGGAAACCACTTTTGCACTTGTATTAGTGTGGAAAAACCACTTTTCGCACTTGTGTTAGTGTTGAAAAACCACTTTTCGCACTTGTGTTAGTGTTGAAAAACCACTTTTCGCACTTGTGTTAGTGTTGAAAAACCACTTTTCGCACTTGTGTTGGTGCAGGAAACCACTTTTGCACTTGTATTAGTGTGGAAAAAACACTTTTTGCACTTGTGATAGTGTTGAAAAACCACTTTTCGCACTTGTGTTAGTGTTGAAAAACCACTTTTCGCACTTGTGTTGGTGCAGGAAACCACTTTTGCACTTGTATTACTGTGGAAAAACCACTTTTCGCACTTGTGTTAGTGTTGAAAAACCACTTTTCGCACTTGTGTTAGTGTTGAAAAACCACTTTTCGCACTTGTGTTGGTGCAGGAAACCACTTTTGCACTTGTATTAGTGTGGAAAAAACACTTTTTGCACTTGTGATAGTGTTGAAAAACCACTTTTCGCACTTGTGTTAGTGTTGAAAAACCACTTTTCGCACTTGTTTTGGTGCAGGAAACCACTTTTGCACTTGTATTAGTGTGGAAAAACCACTTTTCGCACTTGTGTTAGTGTTGAAAAACCACTTTTCGCACTTGAATTAGTGTTGAAAAACCACTTTTCGCACTTGTGTTGGTGCAGGAAACCACTTTTGCACTTGTATTAGTGTGGAAAAAACACTTTTTGCACTTGTGATAGTGTTGAAAAACCACTTTTCGCACTTGTGTTAGTGTTGAAAAACCACTTTTCGCACTTGTGTGGGTGCAGGAAACCACTTTTGCACTTGTATTAGTGTGGAAAAAACACTTTTTGCACTTGTGATAGTGTTGAAAAATTACTTTTTGCACTTGTGTTAGTGTTGAAAAACCACTTTTCGCACTTGTTTTGGTGCAGGAAACCACTTTTCCACTTGTATTAGTGTGGAAAAACCACTTTTCGCACTTGTGTTAGTGTTGAAAAACCACTTTTCGCACTTGTGTTGGTGCAGGAAACCACTTTTGCACTTGTGTTAGTGTTGAAAAACCACTTTTCGCACTTGTTTTGGTGCAGGAAACCACTTTTGCACTTGTGTTAGTGTTGAAAAACCACTTTTTGCACTTGTGTTAGTGTTGAAAAACCACTTTGCGCACTTGTGTTGGTGCAGGAAACAACTTTTGCACTTGTATTAGTGTGGAAAAACCACTTTTCGCACTTGTGTTAGTGTTGAAAAACCACTTTTCGCACTTGTGTTGGTGTTGAAAAACCACTTTTCGCACATGTGTTGGTGCAGGAAACCACTTTTGCACTTGTATTAGTGTGGAAAAAACACTTTTTGCACTTGTGATAGTGTTGAAACACCACTTTTCGCACTTGTGTTAGTGTTGAAAAACCACTTTTCGCACTTGTGTTGGTGCAGGAAACCACTTTTGCACTTGTATTAGTGTGGAAAAACCACTTTTCGCACTTATGTTAGTGTTGAAAAACCACTTTTCGCACTTGTGTTAGTGTTCAAAAACCACTTTTCGCACTTGTGTTAGTGTTGAAAAACCACTTTTCGCACTTGTGTTGGTGCAGGAAACCACTTTTGCACTTGTATTAGTGTGGAAAAACCACTTTTCGCACTTGTGTTAGTGTTGAAAAACCACTTTTCGCACTTGTGTTAGTGTTGAAAAACCACTTTTCGCACTTGTGTTAGTGTTGAAAAACCACTTTTCGCACTTGAATTAGTGTTGAAAAACCACTTTTCGCACTTGTGTTGGTGCAGGAAACCACTTTTGCACTTGTATTAGTGTGGAAAAAACACTTTTTGCACTTGTGATAGTGTTGAAAAACCACTTTTCGCACTTGTGTTAGTGTTGAAAAACCACTTTTCGCACTTGTGTGGGTGCAGGAAACCACTTTTGCACTTGTATTAGTGTGGAAAAAACACTTTTTGCACTTGTGATAGTGTTGAAAAATTACTTTTTGCACTTGTGTTAGTGTTGAAAAACCACTTTTCGCACTTGTTTTGGTGCAGGAAACCACTTTTCCACTTGTATTAGTGTGGAAAAACCACTTTTCGCACTTGTGTTAGTGTTGAAAAACCACTTTTCGCACTTGTGTTGGTGCAGGAAACCACTTTTGCACTTGTGTTAGTGTTGAAAAACCACTTTTCGCACTTGTTTTGGTGCAGGAAACCACTTTTGCACTTGTGTTAGTGTTGAAAAACCACTTTTTGCACTTGTGTTAGTGTTGAAAAACCACTTTGCGCACTTGTGTTGGTGCAGGAAACAACTTTTGCACTTGTATTAGTGTGGAAAAACCACTTTTCGCACTTGTGTTAGTGTTGAAAAACCACTTTTCGCACTTGTGTTGGTGTTGAAAAACCACTTTTCGCACATGTGTTGGTGCAGGAAACCACTTTTGCACTTGTATTAGTGTGGAAAAAACACTTTTTGCACTTGTGATAGTGTTGAAACACCACTTTTCGCACTTGTGTTAGTGTTGAAAAACCACTTTTCGCACTTGTGTTGGTGCAGGAAACCACTTTTGCACTTGTATTAGTGTGGAAAAACCACTTTTCGCACTTATGTTAGTGTTGAAAAACCACTTTTCGCACTTGTGTTAGTGTTCAAAAACCACTTTTCGCACTTGTGTTAGTGTTGAAAAACCACTTTTCGCACTTGTGTTGGTGCAGGAAACCACTTTTGCACTTGTATTAGTGTGGAAAAACCACTTTTCGCACTTGTGTTAGTGTTGAAAAACCACTTTTCGCACTTGTGTTAGTGTTGAAAAACCACTTTTCGCACTTGTGTTAGTGTTGAAAAACCACTTTTCACACTTGTGTTGGTGCAGGAAACCACTTTTGCACTTGTATTAGTGTGGAAAAAACACTTTTTGCACTTGTGATAGTGTTGAAAAACCACTTTTCGCACTTGTGTTAGTGTTGAAAAACCACTTTTCGCACTTGTGTTGGTGCAGGAAACCACTTTTGCACTTGTATTAGTGTGGAAAAACCACTTTTCGCACTTGTGTTAGTGTTGAAAAACCACTTTTCGCACTTGTGTTAGTGTTGAAAAACCACTTTTCGCACTTGTGTTGGTGCAGGAAACCACTTTTGCACTTGTATTAGTGTGGAAAAAACACTTTTTGCACTTGTGATAGTGTTGAAAAACCACTTTTCGCACTTGTGTTAGTGTTGAAAAACCACTTTTCGCACTTGTTTTGGTGCAGGAAACCACTTTTGCACTTGTATTAGTGTGGAAAAACCACTTTTCGCACTTGTGTTAGTGTTGAAAAACCACTTTTCGCACTTGAATTAGTGTTGAAAAACCACTTTTCGCACTTGTGTTGGTGCAGGAAACCACTTTTGCACTTGTATTAGTGTGGAAAAAACACTTTTTGCACTTGTGATAGTGTTGAAAAACCACTTTTCGCACTTGTGTTAGTGTTGAAAAACCACTTTTCGCACTTGTGTTGGTGCAGGAAACCACTTTTGCACTTGTATTAGTGTGGAAAAACCACTTTTCGCACTTGTGTTAGTGTTGAAAAACCACTTTTCGCACTTGTGTTAGTGTTGAAAAACCACTTTTCGCACTTGTGTTAGTGTTGAAAAACCACTTTTCACACTTGTGTTGGTGCAGGAAACCACTTTTGCACTTGTATTAGTGTGGAAAAAACACTTTTTGCACTTGTGATAGTGTTGAAAAACCACTTTTCGCACTTGTGTTAGTGTTGAAAAACCACTTTTCGCACTTGTGTTGGTGCAGCAAACCACTTTTGCACTTGTATTAGTGTGGAAAAACCACTTTTCGCACTTGTGTTAGTGTTGAAAAACAACTTTTCGCACTTGTGTTAGTGTTGAAATACCACTTTTCGCCATTGTGTTAGTGTTGAAAAACCACTTTTCGCACTTGTGTTGGTGCAGGAAACCACTTTTGCACTTGTATTAGTGTGGAAAAAACACTTTTTGCACTTGTGATAGTGTTGAAAAACCACTTTTCGCACTTGTGTTATTGTTGAAAAACCACTTTTCGCACCTGTGTTAGTGTTGAAAAACCACTTTTCGCACTTGTGTTGGTGCAGGAAACCACTTTTGCACTTGTATTAGTGTGGAAAAAACACTTTTTGCACTTGTGATAGTGTTGAAAAACCACTTTTCGCACTTGTGTTAGTGTTGAAAAACCACTTTTCACACTTGTGTTGGTGCAGGAAACCACTTTTGCACTTGTATTAGTGTGGAAAAACCACTTTTCGCACTTGTGTTAGTGTTGAAAAACCACTTTTCGCACTTGTGTTAGTGTTGAAAAACCACTTTTCGCACTTGTGTTGGTGCAGGAAACCACTTTTGCACTTGTATTAGTGTGGAAAAAACACTTTTTGCACTTGTGATAGTGTTGAAAAACCACTTTTCGCACTTGTGTTAGTGTTGAAAAACCACTTTTCGCACTTGTGTTGGTGCAGGAAACCACTTTTGCACTTGTATTAGTGTGGAAAAACCACTTTTCGCACTTGTGTTAGTGTTGAAAAACCACTTTTCGCACTTGTGTTGGTGCAGGAAACCACTTTTGCACTTGTATTATTGTGGAAAAAACACTTTTTGCACTTGTGATAGTGTTGAAAAATTACTTTTCGCACTTGTGTTAGTGTTGAAAAACCACTTTTCGCACTTGTTTTGGTGCAGGAAACCACTTTTGCACTTGTATTAGTGTGGAAAACCACTTTTCGCACTTGTGTTAGTGTTGAAAAACCACTTTTCGCACTTGTGTTAGTGTTGAAAAACCACTTTTCGCACTTGTGTTTGTGCAGGAAACCACTTTTGCACTTGTATTAGTGTGGAAAAAACACTTTTTGCACTTGTGATAGTGTTGAAAAACCACTTTTCGCACTTGTGTTAGTGTTGAAAAACCACTTTTCGCACTTGTGTTGGTGCAGGAAACCACTTTTGCACTTGTATTAGTGTGGAAAAACCACTTTTCGCACTTGTGTTAGTGTTGAAAAACAACTTCTCGCACTTGTGTTAGTGTTGAAAAACCACTTTTCGCACTTGTGTTAGTGTTGAAAAACCACTTTTCACACTTGTGTTGGTGCAGGAAACCACTTTTGCACTTGTATTAGTGTGGAAAAAACACTTTTTGCACTTGTGATAGTGTTGAAAAACCACTTTTCGCACTTGTGTTAGTGTTGAAAAACCACTTTTCGCACTTGTGTTGGTGCAGCAAACCACTTTTGCACTTGTATTAGTGTGGAAAACCACTTTTCGCACTTGTGTTAGTGTTGAAAAACCACTTTTCGCACTTGTGTTAGTGTTGAAATACCACTTTTCGCCATTGTGTTAGTGTTGAAAAACCACTTTTCGCACTTGTGTTGGTGCAGGAAACCACTTTTGCACTTGTATTAGTGTGGAAAAAACACTTTTTGCACTTGTGATAGTGTTGAAAAACCACTTTTCGCACTTGTGTTATTGTTGAAAAACCACTTTTCGCACCTGTGTTAGTGTTGAAAAACCACTTTTCGCACTTGTGTTTGTGCAGGAAATCACTTTTGCACTTGTATTAGTGTGGAAAAAACACTTTTTGCACTTGTGATAGTGTTGAAAAACCACTTTTCGCACTTGTGTTAGTGTTGAAAAACCACTTTTCGCACTTGTGTTGGTGCAGGAAACCACTTTTGCACTTGTATTAGTGTGGAAAAACCACTTTTCGCACTTGTGTTAGTGTTGAAAAACCACT
Organism: Myxine glutinosa; assembly: GCF_964187855.1. Lineage (NCBI taxonomy): Eukaryota > Metazoa > Chordata > Myxini > Myxiniformes > Myxinidae > Myxine > Myxine glutinosa. The sequence continues at coordinate 35,717 of NW_027617234.1, read as the reverse complement.
TTTCGCACTTGTGTTAGTGTTGAAAAACCACTTTTCGCACTTGTGTTAGTGTTGAAAAACCACTTTTCGCACTTGTGTTGGTGCAGGAAACCACTTTTGCACTTGTATTAGTGTGGAAAAACCACTTTTCGCACTTGTGTTAGTGTTGAAAAACCACTTTTCGCACTTGTGTTAGTGTTGAAAAACCACTTTTCGCACTTGTGTTGGTGCAGGAAACCACTTTTGCACTTGTATTAGTGTGGAAAAAACACTTTTTGCACTTGTGATAGTGTTGAAAAACCACTTTTCGCACTTGTGTTAGTGTTGAAAAACCACTTTTCGCACTTGTGTTGGTGCAGGAAACCACTTTTGCACTTGTATTAGTGTGGAAAAACCACTTTTCGCACTTGTGTTAGTGTTGAAAAACCACTTTTCGCACTTGTGTTAGTGTTGAAAAACCACTTTTCTCACTTGTGTTAGTGTTGAAAAACCACTTTTCGCACTTGTGTTGGTGCAGGAAACCACTTTTGCACTTGTATTATTGTGGAAAAAACACTTTTTGCACTTGTGATAGTGTTGAAAAATTACTTTTCGCACTTGTGTTAGTGTTGAAAAACCACTTTTCGCACTTGTTTTGGTGCAGGAAACCACTTTTGCACTTGTATTAGTGTGGTAAACCACTTTTTGCACTTGTGTTAGTGTTGAAAAACCACTTTTCGCACTTGTGTTAGTGTTGAAAAACCACTTTTCGCACTTGTGTTTGTGCAGGAAACCACTTTTGCACTTGTATTAGTGTGGAAAAAACACTTTTTGCACTTGTGATAGTGTTGAAAAACCACTTTTCGCACTTGTGTTAGTGTTGAAAAACCACTTTTCGCACTTGTGTTGGTGCAGGAAACCACTTTTGCACTTGTATTAGTGTGGAAAAACCACTTTTCGCACTTGTGTTAGTGTTGAAAAACAACTTTTCGCACTTGTGTTAGTGTTGAAAAACCACTTTTCGCACTTGTGCTAGTGTTGAAAACCCACTTTTCACACTTGTGTTGGTGCAGGAAACCACTTTTGCACTTGTATTAGTGTGGAAAAAACACTTTTTGCACTTGTGATAGTGTTGAAAAACCACTTTTCGCACTTGTGTTAGTGTTGAAAAACCACTTTTCGCACTTGTGTTGGTGCAGCAAACCACTTTTGCACTTGTATTAGTGTGGAAAACCACTTTTCGCACTTGTGTTAGTGTTGAAAAACCACTTTTCGCACTTGTGTTAGTGTTGAAATACCACTTTTCGCCATTGTGTTAGTGTTGAAAAACCACTTTTCGCACTTGTGTTGGTGCAGGAAACCACTTTTGCACTTGTATTAGTGTGGAAAAAACACTTTTTGCACTTGTGATAGTGTTGAAAACCACTTTTCGCACTTGTGCTATTGTTGAAAAACCACTTTTCGCACCTGTGTTAGTGTTGAAAAACCACTTTTCGCACTTGTGTTGGTGCAGGAAATCACTTTTGCACTTGTATTAGTGTGGAAAAAACACTTTTTGCACTTGTGATAGTGTTGAAAAACCACTTTTCGCACTTGTGTTAGTGTTGAAAAACAACTTTTCGCACTTGTGTTAGTGTTGAAAAACCACTTTTCGCACTTGTGTTAGTGTTGAAAAACCACTTTTCACACTTGTGTTGGTGCAGGAAACCACTTTTGCACTTGTATTAGTGTGGAAAAAACACTTTTTGCACTTGTGATAGTGTTGAAAAACCACTTTTCGCACTTGTGTTAGTGTTGAAAAACCACTTTTCGCACTTGTGTTGGTGCAGCAAACCACTTTTGCACTTGTATTAGTGTGGAAAACCACTTTTCGCACTTGTGTTAGTGTTGAAAAACCACTTTTCGCACTTGTGTTAGTGTTGAAATACCACTTTTCGCCATTGTGTTAGTGTTGAAAAACCACTTTTCGCACTTGTGTTGGTGCAGGAAACCACTTTTGCACTTGTATTAGTGTGGAAAAAACACTTTTTGCACTTGTGATAGTGTTGAAAAACCACTTTTCGCACTTGTGTTATTGTTGAAAAACCACTTTTCGCACCTGTGTTAGTGTTGAAAAACCACTTTTCGCACTTGTGTTGGTGCAGGAAATCACTTTTGCACTTGTATTAGTGTGGAAAAAACACTTTTTGCACTTGTGATAGTGTTGAAAAACCACTTTTCGCACTTGTGTTAGTGTTGAAAAACCACTTTTCGCACTTGTGTTGGTGCAGGAAACCACTTTTGCACTTGTATTAGTGTGGAAAAACCACTTTTCGCACTTGTGTTAGTGTTGAAAAACCACTTTTCGCACTTGTGTTAGTGTTGAAAAACCACTTTTCGCACTTGTGTTAGTGTTGAAAAACCACTTTTCGCACTTGTGTTGGTGCAGGAAACCACTTTTGCACTTGTATTAGTGTGGAAAAACCACTTTTCGCACTTGTGTTAGTGTTGAAAAACCACTTTTCGCACTTGTGTTAGTGTTGAAAAACCACTTTTCGCACTTGTGTTGGTGCAGGAAACCACTTTTGCACTTGTATTAGTGTGGAAAAAACACTTTTTGCACTTGTGATAGTGTTGAAAAACCACTTTTCGCACTTGTGTTAGTGTTGAAAAACCACTTTTCGCACTTGTGTTGGTGCAGGAAACCACTTTTGCACTTGTATTAGTGTGGAAAAACCACTTTTCGCACTTGTGTTAGTGTTGAAAAACCACTTTTCGCACTTGTGTTAGTGTTGAAAAACCACTTTTCTCACTTGTGTTAGTGTTGAAAAACCACTTTTCGCACTTGTGTTGGTGCAGGAAACCACTTTTGCACTTGTATTATTGTGGAAAAAACACTTTTTGCACTTGTGATAGTGTTGAAAAATTACTTTTCGCACTTGTGTTAGTGTTGAAAAACCACTTTTCGCACTTGTTTTGGTGCAGGAAACCACTTTTGCACTTGTATTAGTGTGGAAAACCACTTTTCGCACTTGTGTTAGTGTTGAAAAACCACTTTTCGCACTTGTGTTAGTGTTGAAAAACCACTTTTCGCACTTGTGTTTGTGCAGGAAACCACTTTTGCACTTGTATTAGTGTGGAAAAAACACTTTTTGCACTTGTGATAGTGTTGAAAAACCACTTTTCGCACTTGTGTTGGTGCAGGAAATCACTTTTGCACTTGTATTAGTGTGGAAAAAACACTTTTTGCACTTGTGATAGTGTTGAAAAACCACTTTTCGCACTTGTGTTAGTGTTGAAAAACCACTTTTCGCACTTGTGTTGGTGCAGGAAACCACTTTTGCACTTGTATTAGTGTGGAAAAACCACTTTTCGCACTTGTGTTAGTGTTGAAAAACCACTTTTCGCACTTGTGTTAGTGTTGAAAAACCACTTTTCGCACTTGTGTTAGTGTTGAAAAACCACTTTTCGCACTTGTGTTGGTGCAGGAAACCACTTTTGCACTTGTATTAGTGTGGAAAAACCACTTTTCGCACTTGTGTTAGTGTTGAAAAACCACTTTTCGCACTTGTGTTAGTGTTGAAAAACCACTTTTCGCACTTGTGTTGGTGCAGGAAACCACTTTTGCACTTGTATTAGTGTGGAAAAAACACTTTTTGCACTTGTGATAGTGTTGAAAAACCACTTTTCGCACTTGTGTTAGTGTTGAAAAACCACTTTTCGCACTTGTGTTGGTGCAGGAAACCACTTTTGCACTTGTATTAGTGTGGAAAAACCACTTTTCGCACTTGTGTTAGTGTTGAAAAACCACTTTTCGCACTTGTGTTAGTGTTGAAAAACCACTTTTCTCACTTGTGTTAGTGTTGAAAAACCACTTTTCGCACTTGTGTTGGTGCAGGAAACCACTTTTGCACTTGTATTATTGTGGAAAAAACACTTTTTGCACTTGTGATAGTGTTGAAAAATTACTTTTCGCACTTGTGTTAGTGTTGAAAAACCACTTTTCGCACTTGTTTTGGTGCAGGAAACCACTTTTGCACTTGTATTAGTGTGGAAAACCACTTTTCGCACTTGTGTTAGTGTTGAAAAACCACTTTTCGCACTTGTGTTAGTGTTGAAAAACCACTTTTCGCACTTGTGTTTGTGCAGGAAACCACTTTTGCACTTGTATTAGTGTGGAAAAAACACTTTTTGCACTTGTGATAGTGTTGAAAAACCACTTTTCGCACTTGTGTTAGTGTTGAAAAACCACTTTTCGCACTTGTGTTGGTGCAGGAAACCACTTTTGCACTTGTATTAGTGTGGAAAAACCACTTTTCGCACTTGTGTTAGTGTTGAAAAACAACTTTTCGCACTTGTGTTAGTGTTGAAAAACCACTTTTCGCACTTGTGTTAGTGTTGAAAAACCACTTTTCACACTTGTGTTGGTGCAGGAAACCACTTTTGCACTTGTATTAGTGTGGAAAAAACACTTTTTGCACTTGTGATAGTGTTGAAAAACCACTTTTCGCACTTGTGTTAGTGTTGAAAAACCACTTTTCGCACTTGTGTTGGTGCAGCAAACCACTTTTGCACTTGTATTAGTGTGGAAAACCACTTTTCGCACTTGTGTTAGTGTTGAAAAACCACTTTTCGCACTTGTGTTAGTGTTGAAATACCACTTTTCGCCATTGTGTTAGTGTTGAAAAACCACTTTTCGCACTTGTGTTGGTGCAGGAAACCACTTTTGCACTTGTATTAGTGTGGAAAAAACACTTTTTGCACTTGTGATAGTGTTGAAAAACCACTTTTCGCACTTGTGTTATTGTTGAAAAACCACTTTTCGCACCTGTGTTAGTGTTGAAAAACCACTTTTCGCACTTGTGTTGGTGCAGGAAATCACTTTTGCACTTGTATTAGTGTGGAAAAAACACTTTTTGCACTTGTGATAGTGTTGAAAAACCACTTTTCGCACTTGTGTTAGTGTTGAAAAACCACTTTTCGCACTTGTGTTGGTGCAGGAAACCACTTTTGCACTTGTATTAGTGTGGAAAAACCACTTTTCGCACTTGTGTTAGTGTTGAAAAACCACTTTTCGCACTTGTGTTAGTGTTGAAAAACCACTTTTCGCACTTGTGTTGGTGGAGGAAACCACTTTTGCACTTGTATTAGTGTGGAAAAAACACTTTTTGCACTTGTGATAGTGTTGAAAAACCACTTTTCGCACTTGTGTTAGTATTGAAAAACCACTTTTCGCACTTGTGTTGGTGCAGGAAACCACTTTTGCACTTGTATTCGTGTGGAAAAACCACTTTTCGCACTTGTGTTAGTGTTGAAAAACAACTTTTCGCACTTGTGTTAGTGTTGAAAAACCACTTTTCGCACTTGTGTTAGTGTTGAAAAACCACTTTTCACACTTGTGTTGGTGCAGGAAACCACTTTTGCACTTGTATTAGTGTGGAAAAAACACTTTTTGCACTTGTGATAGTGTTGAAAAACCACTTTTCGCACTTGTGTTAGTGTTGAAAAACCACTTTTCGCACTTGTGTTGGTGCAGCAAACCACTTTTGCACTTGTATTAGTGTGGAAAACCACTTTTCGCACTTGTGTTAGTGTTGAAAAACCACTTTTCGCACTTGTGTTAGTGTTGAAATACCACTTTTCGCCATTGTGTTAGTGTTGAAAAACCACTTTTCGCACTTGTGTTGGTGCAGGAAACCACTTTTGCACTTGTATTAGTGTGGAAAAAACACTTTTTGCACTTGTGATAGTGTTGAAAAACCACTTTTCGCACTTGTGTTATTGTTGAAAAACCACTTTTCGCACCTGTGTTAGTGTTGAAAAACCACTTTTCGCACTTGTGTTGGTGCAGGAAACCACTTTTGCACTTGTATTAGTGTGGAAAAAACACTTTTTGCACTTGTGATAGTGTTGAAAAACCACTTTTCGCACTTGTGTTAGTGTTGAAAAACCACTTTTCGCACTTGTGTTGGTGCAGGAAACCACTTTTGCACTTGTATTGCACTTTTGGAAACCACTTTTGCACTTGTATTGCACTTTTGGAAACCACTTTTGCACTTGTATTAGTGTGGAAAAACCACTTTTCGCACTTGTGTTAGTGTTGAAAAACCACTTTTTGCACTTGTGTTAGTGTTGAAAAACCACTTTTCGCACTTGTGTTGGTGCAGGAAACCACTTTTGCACTTGTATTAGTGTGGAAAAAACACTTTTTGCACTTGTGATAGTGTTGAAAAACCACTTTTCGCACTTGTGTTAGTGTTGAAAAACCACTTTTCGCACTTGTGTTGGTGCAGGAAACCACTTTTGCACTTGTATTAGTGTGGAAAAACCACTTTTCGCACTTGTGTTAGTGTTGAAAAACCACTTTTCGCACTTGTGTTAGTGTTGAAAAACCACTTTTCTCACTTGTGTTAGTGTTGAAAAACCACTTTTCGCACTTGTGTTGGTGCAGGAAACCACTTTTGCACTTGTATTATTGTGGAAAAAACACTTTTTGCACTTGTGATAGTGTTGAAAAATTACTTTTCGCACTTGTGTTAGTGTTGAAAAACCACTTTTCGCACTTGTTTTGGTGCAGGAAACCACTTTTGCACTTGTATTAGTGTGGAAAAACCACTTTTCGCACTTGTGTTAGTGTTGAAAAACCACTTTTCGCACTTGTGTTAGTGTTGAAAAACCACTTTTCGCACTTGTGTTGGTGCAGGAAACCACTTTTGCACTTGTATTAGTGTGGAAAAAACACTTTTTGCACTTGTGATAGTGTTGAAAAACCACTTTTCGCACTTGTGTTAGTGTTGAAAAACCACTTTTCGCACTTGTGTTGGTGCAGGAAACCACTTTTGCACTTGTATTAGTGTGGAAAAACCACTTTTCGCACTTGTGTTAGTGTTGAAAAACAACTTTTCGCACTTGTGTTAGTGTTGAAAAACCACTTTTCGCACTTGTGTTAGTGTTGAAAAACCACTTTTCACACTTGTGTTGGTGCAGGAAACCACTTTTGCACTTGTATTAGTGTGGAAAAAACACTTTTTGCACTTATGATAGTGTTGAAAAACCACTTTTCGCACTTGTGTTAGTGTTGAAAAACCACTTTTCGCACTTGTGTTGGTGCAGCAAACCACTTTTGCACTTGTATTAGTGTGGAAAACCACTTTTCGCACTTGTGTTAGTGTTGAAAAACCACTTTTCGCACTTGTGTTAGTGTTGAAATACCACTTTTCGCCATTGTGTTAGTGTTGAAAAACCACTTTTCGCACTTGTGTTGGTGCAGGAAACCACTTTTGCACTTGTATTAGTGTGGAAAAAACACTTTTTGCACTTGTGATAGTGTTGAAAAACCACTTTTCGCACTTGTGTTATTGTTGAAAAACCACTTTTCGCACCTGTGTTAGTGTTGAAAAACCACTTTTCGCACTTGTGTTGGTGCAGGAAACCACTTTTGCACTTGTATTAGTGTGGGAAAAACACTTTTTGCACTTGTGATAGTGTTGAAAAACCACTTTTCGCACTTGTGTTAGTGTTGAAAAACCACTTTTCGCACTTGTGTTGGTGCAGGAAACCACTTTTGCACTTGTATTAGTGTGGAAAAACCACTTTTCGCATTTGTGTTAGTGTTGAAAAACCACTTTTCGCACTTGTGTTAGTGTTGAAAAACCACTTTTCGCACTTGTGTTGGTGGAGGAAACCACTTTTGCACTTGTATTAGTGTGGAAAAAACACTTTTTGCACTTGTGATAGTGTTGAAAAACCACTTTTCGCACTTGTGTTAGTGTTGAAAAACCACTTTTCGCACTTGTGTGGGTGCAGGAAACCACTTTTGCACTTGTATTAGTGTGGAAAAAACACTTTTTGCACTTGTGATAGTGTTGAAAAATTACTTTTCGCACTTGTGTTAGTGTTGAAAAACCACTTTTCGCACTTGTTTTGGTGCAGGAAACCACTTTTCCACTTGTATTAGTGTGGAAAAACCACTTTTCGCACTTGTGTTAGTGTTGAAAAACCACTTTTCGCACTTGTGTTGGTGCAGGAAACCACTTTTGCACTTGTGTTAGTGTTGAAAAACCACTTTTTGCACTTGTTTTGGTGCAGGAAACCACTTTTGCACTTGTGTTAGTGTGGAAAAACCACTTTTCGCACTTGTGTTAGTGTTGAAAAACCACTTTTCCACTTGTATTAGTGTGGTGAAACCACTTTTCGCACTTGTGTTAGTGTTGAAAAATTACTTTTCGCACTTGTGTTAGTGTTGAAAAACCACTTTTCGCACTTGTTTTGGTGCAGGAAACCACTTTTGCACTTGTGTTAGTGTTGAAAAACCACTTTTTGCACTTGTGTTAGTGTTGAAAAACCACTTTGCGCACTTGTGTTGGTGCAGGAAACCACTTTTGCACTTGTATTAGTGTGGAAAAACCACTTTTCGCACTTGTGTTAGTGTTGAAAAACCACTTTTCGCACTTGTGTTGGTGTTGAAAAACCACTTTTCGCACATGTGTTGGTGCCGGAAACCACTTTTGCACTTGTATTAGTGTGGAAAAAACACTTTTTGCACTTGTGATAGTGTTGAAACACCACTTTTCGCACTTGTGTTAGTGTTGAAAAACCACTTTTCGCACTTGTGTTGGTGCAGGAAACCACTTTTGCACTTGTATTAGTGTGGAAAAACCACTTTTCGCACTTATGTTAGTGTTGAAAAACCACTTTTCGCACTTGTGTTAGTGTTCAAAAACCACTTTTCGCACTTGTGTTAGTGTTGAAAAACCACTTTTCGCACTTGTGTTGGTGCAGGAAACCACTTTTGCACTTGTATTAGTGTGGAAAAACCACTTTTCGCACTTGTGTTAGTGTTGAAAAACCACTTTTCGCACTTGTGTTAGTGTTGAAAAACCACTTTTCGCACTTGTGTTAGTGTTGAAAAACCACTTTTCGCACTTGTGTTGGTGCAGGAAACCACTTTTGCACTTGTATTAGTGTGGAAAAAACACTTTTTGCACTTGTGATAGTGTTGAAAAACCACTTTTCGCACTTGTGTTAGTGTTGAAAAACCACTTTTCGCACTTGTGTTGGTGCAGGAAACCACTTTTGCACTTGTATTAGTGTGGAAAAACCACTTTTCGCACTTGTGTTAGTGTTGAAAAACCACTTTTCGCACTTGTGTTAGTGTTGAAAAACCACTTTTCGCACTTGTGTTGGTGCAGGAAACCACTTTTGCACTTGTATTAGTGTGGAAAAAACACTTTTTGCACTTGTGATAGTGTTGAAAAACCACTTTTCGCACTTGTGTTAGTGTTGAAAAACCACTTTTCGCACTTGTTTTGGTGCAGGAAACCACTTTTGCACTTGTATTAGTGTGGAAAAACCACTTTTCGCACTTGTGTTAGTGTTGAAAAACCACTTTTCGCACTTGAATTAGTGTTGAAAAACCACTTTTCGCACTTGTGTTGGTGCAGGAAACCACTTTTGCACTTGTATTAGTGTGGAAAAAACACTTTTTGCACTTGTGATAGTGTTGAAAAACCACTTTTCGCACTTGTGTTAGTGTTGAAAAACCACTTTTCGCACTTGTGTTGGTGCAGGAAACCACTTTTGCACTTGTATTAGTGTGGAAAAACCACTTTTCGCACTTGTGTTAGTGTTGAAAAACCACTTTTCGCACTTGTGTTAGTGTTGAAAAACCACTTTTCGCACTTGTGTTAGTGTTGAAAAACCACTTTTCACACTTGTGTTGGTGCAGGAAACCACTTTTGCACTTGTATTAGTGTGGAAAAAACACTTTTTGCACTTGTGATAGTGTTGAAAAACCACTTTTCGCACTTGTGTTAGTGTTGAAAAACCACTTTTCGCACTTGTGTTGGTGCAGCAAACCACTTTTGCACTTGTATTAGTGTGGAAAAACCACTTTTCGCACTTGTGTTAGTGTTGAAAAACAACTTTTCGCACTTGTGTTAGTGTTGAAATACCACTTTTCGCCATTGTGTTAGTGTTGAAAAACCACTTTTCGCACTTGTGTTGGTGCAGGAAACCACTTTTGCACTTGTATTAGTGTGGAAAAAACACTTTTTGCACTTGTGATAGTGTTGAAAAACCACTTTTCGCACTTGTGTTATTGTTGAAAAACCACTTTTCGCACCTGTGTTAGTGTTGAAAAACCACTTTTCGCACTTGTGTTGGTGCAGGAAACCACTTTTGCACTTGTATTAGTGTGGAAAAAACACTTTTTGCACTTGTGATAGTGTTGAAAAACCACTTTTCGCACTTGTGTTAGTGTTGAAAAACCACTTTTCGCACTTGTGTTGGTGCAGGAAACCACTTTTGCACTTGTATTAGTGTGGAAAAACCACTTTTCGCACTTGTGTTAGTGTTGAAAAACCACTTTTCGCACTTGTGTTAGTGTTGAAAAACCACTTTTCGCACTTGTGTTGGTGCAGGAAACCACTTTTGCACTTGTATTAGTGTGGAAAAACCACTTTTCGCACTTGTGTTAGTGTTGAAAAACCACTTTTCGCACTTGTGTTAGTGTTGAAAAACCACTTTTCTCACTTGTGTTAGTGTTGAAAAACCACTTTTCGCACTTGTGTTGGTGCAGGAAACCACTTTTGCACTTGTATTATTGTGGAAAAAACACTTTTTGCACTTGTGATAGTGTTGAAAAATTACTTTTCGCACTTGTGTTAGTGTTGAAAAACCACTTTTCGCACTTGTTTTGGTGCAGGAAACCACTTTTGCACTTGTATTAGTGTGGAAAACCACTTTTCGCACTTGTGTTAGTGTTGAAAAACCACTTTTCGCACTTGTGTTAGTGTTGAAAAACCACTTTTCGCACTTGTGTTTGTGCAGGAAACCACTTTTGCACTTGTATTAGTGTGGAAAAAACACTTTTTGCACTTGTGATAGTGTTGAAAAACCACTTTTCGCACTTGTGTTAGTGTTGAAAAACCACTTTTCGCACTTGTGTTGGTGCAGGAAACCACTTTTGCACTTGTATTAGTGTGGAAAAACCACTTTTCGCACTTGTGTTAGTGTTGAAAAACAACTTTTCGCACTTGTGTTAGTGTTGAAAAACCACTTTTCGCACTTGTGTTAGTGTTGAAAAACCACTTTTCACACTTGTGTTGGTGCAGGAAACCACTTTTGCACTTGTATTAGTGTGGAAAAAACACTTTTTGCACTTGTGATAGTGTTGAAAAACCACTTTTCGCACTTGTGTTAGTGTTGAAAAACCACTTTTCGCACTTGTGTTGGTGCAGCAAACCACTTTTGCACTTGTATTAGTGTGGAAAACCACTTTTCGCACTTGTGTTAGTGTTGAAAAACCACTTTTCGCACTTGTGTTGGTGCAGGAAACCACTTTTGCACTTGTATTAGTGTGGAAAAAACACTTTTTGCACTTGTGATAGTGTTGAAAAACCACTTTTCGCACTTGTGTTATTGTTGAAAAACCACTTTTCGCACCTGTGTTAGTGTTGAAAAACCACTTTTCGCACTTGTGTTGGTGCAGGAAATCACTTTTGCACTTGTATTAGTGTGGAAAAAACACTTTTTGCACTTGTGATAGTGTTGAAAAACCACTTTTCGCACTTGTGTTAGTGTTGAAAAACCACTTTTCGCACTTGTGTTGGTGCAGGAAACCACTTTTGCACTTGTATTAGTGTGGAAAAACCACTTTTCGCACTTGTGTTAGTGTTGAAAAACCACTTTTCGCACTTGTGTTAGTGTTGAAAAACCACTTTTCGCACTTGTGTTAGTGTTGAAAAACCACTTTTCGCACTTGTGTTGGTGCAGGAAACCACTTTTGCACTTGTATTAGTGTGGAAAAACCACTTTTCGCACTTGTGTTAGTGTTGAAAAACCACTTTTCGCACTTGTGTTAGTGTTGAAAAACCACTTTTCGCACTTGTGTTGGTGCAGGAAACCACTTTTGCACTTGTATTAGTGTGGAAAAAACACTTTTTGCACTTGTGATAGTGTTGAAAAACCACTTTTCGCACTTGTGTTAGTGTTGAAAAACCACTTTTCGCACTTGTGTTGGTGCAGGAAACCACTTTTGCACTTGTATTAGTGTGGAAAAACCACTTTTCGCACTTGTGTTAGTGTTGAAAAACCACTTTTCGCACTTGTGTTAGTGTTGAAAAACCACTTTTCTCACTTGTGTTAGTGTTGAAAAACCACTTTTCGCACTTGTGTTGGTGCAGGAAACCACTTTTGCACTTGTATTATTGTGGAAAAAACACTTTTTGCACTTGTGATAGTGTTGAAAAATTACTTTTCGCACTTGTGTTAGTGTTGAAAAACCACTTTTCGCACTTGTTTTGGTGCAGGAAACCACTTTTGCACTTGTATTAGTGTGGAAAACCACTTTTCGCACTTGTGTTAGTGTTGAAAAACCACTTTTCGCACTTGTGTTAGTGTTGAAAAACCACTTTTCGCACTTGTGTTTGTGCAGGAAACCACTTTTGCACTTGTATTAGTGTGGAAAAAACACTTTTTGCACTTGTGATAGTGTTGAAAAACCACTTTTCGCACTTGTGTTAGTGTTGAAAAACCACTTTTCGCACTTGTGTTGGTGCAGGAAACCACTTTTGCACTTGTATTAGTGTGGAAAAACCACTTTTTGCACTTGTGTTAGTGTTGAAAAACAACTTTTCGCACTTGTGTTAGTGTTGAAAAACCACTTTTCGCACTTGTGTTAGTGTTGAAAAACCACTTTTCACACTTGTGTTGGTGCAGGAAACCACTTTTGCACTTGTATTAGTGTGGAAAAAACACTTTTTGCACTTGTGATAGTGTTGAAAAACCACTTTTCGCACTTGTGTTAGTGTTGAAAAACCACTTTTCGCACTTGTGTTGGTGCAGCAAACCACTTTTGCACTTGTATTAGTGTGGAAAACCACTTTTCGCACTTGTGTTAGTGTTGAAAAACCACTTTTCGCACTTGTGTTAGTGTTGAAATACCACTTTTCGCCATTGTGTTAGTGTTGAAAAACCACTTTTCGCACTTGTGTTGGTGCAGGAAACCACTTTTGCACTTGTATTAGTGTGGAAAAAACACTTTTTGCACTTGTGATAGTGTTGAAAAACCACTTTTCGCACTTGTGTTATTGTTGAAAAACCACTTTTCGCACCTGTGTTAGTGTTGAAAAACCACTTTTCGCACTTGTGTTGGTGCAGGAAATCACTTTTGCACTTGTATTAGTGTGGAAAAAACACTTTTTGCACTTGTGATAGTGTTGAAAAACCACTTTTCGCACTTGTGTTAGTGTTGAAAAACCACTTTTCGCACTTGTGTTATTGTTGAAAAACCACTTTTCGCACCTGTGTTAGTGTTGAAAAACCACTTTTCGCACTTGTTTTGGTGCAGGAAACCACTTTTGCACTTGTGTTAGTGTTCAAAAACCACTTTTTGCACTTGTGTTAGTGTTGAAAAACCACTTTTCCCACTTGTGTTGGTGCAGGAAACCACTTTTGCACTTGTATTAGTGTGGAAAAACCACTTTTCGCACTTGTGTTAGTGTTGAAAAACCACTTTTCGCACTTGTGTTAGTGTTGAAAAACCACTTTTCGCACATGTGTTGGTGCAGGAAAACACTTTTGCACTTGTATTAGTGTGGAAAAAACACTTTTTGCACTTGTGATAGTGTTGAAACACCACTTTTTGCACTTGTGTTAGTGTTGAAAAACCACTTTTCGCACTTGTGTTTGTGCAGGAAACCACTTTTGCACTTGTATTAGTGTGGAAAAAACCACTTTTCACACTTATGTTAGTGTTGAAAAACCACTTTTCGCACTTGTGTTAGTGTTCAAAAACCACTTTTCGCACTTGTGTTAGTGTTGAAAAACCACTTTTCGCACTTGTGTTGGTGCAGGAAACCACTTTTGCACTTGTATTAGTGTGGAAAAACCACTTTTCGCACTTGTGTTAGTGTTGAAAAACCACTTTTCGCACTTGTGTTAGTGTTGAAAAACCACTTTTCGCACTTGTGTTAGTGTTGAAAAACCACTTTTCGCACTTGTGTTGGTGCAGGAAACCACTTTTGCACTTGTATTAGTGTGGAAAAAACACTTTTTGCACTTGTGATAGTGTTGAAAAACCACTTTTCGCACTTGTGTTAGTGTTGAAAAACCACTTTTCGCACTTGTGTTGGTGCAGGAAACCACTTTTGCACTTGTATTAGTGTGGAAAAACCACTTTTCGCACTTGTGTTAGTGTTGAAAAACCACTTTTCGCACTTGTGTTAGTGTTGAAAAACCACTTTTCGCACTTGTGTTGGTGCAGGAAACCACTTTTGCACTTGTATTAGTGTGGAAAAAACACTTTTTGCACTTGTGATAGTAAAGGAAACCACTTTTCGCACTTGTGTTAGTGTTGAAAAACCGCTTTTCACACTTGTGTTGGTGCAGGAAACCACTTTTGCACTTGTATTAGTGTGGAAAAAACACTTTTTGCACTTGTGATAGTGTTGAAAAACCACTTTTCGCACTTGTGTTAGTGTTGAAAAACCACTTTTCGCACTTGTGTTGGTGCAGCAAACCACTTTTGCACTTGTATTAGTGTGGAAAAACCACTTTTCGCACTTGTGTTAGTGTTGAAAAACCACTTTTCGCACTTGTGTTAGTGTTGAAATACCACTTTCCGCCATTGTGTTAGTGTTGAAAAACCACTTTTCGCACTTGTGTTGGTGCAGAAAACCACTTTTGCACTTGTATTAGTGTGGAAAAAACACTTTTTGCACTTGTGATAGTGTTGAAAAACCACTTTTCGCACTTGTGTTATTGTTGAAAAACCACTTTTCGCACCTGTGTTAGTGTTGAAAAACCACTTTTCGCACTTGTGTTGGTGCAGGAAACCACTTTTGCACTTGTATTAGTGTGGAAAAAACCCTTTTTGCACTTGTGATAGTGTTGAAAAACCACTTTTCGCACTTGTGTTAGTGTTGAAAAACCACTTTTCGCACTTGTGTTGGTGCAGGAAACCACTTTTGCACTTGTATTGCACTTTTGGAAACCACTTTTGCACTTGTATTGCACTTTTGGAAACCACTTTTGCACTTGTATTAGTGTGGAAAAACCACTTTTCGCACTTGTGTTAGTGTTGAAAAACCACTTTTTGCACTTGTGTTAGTGTTGAAAAACCACTTTTCGCACTTGTGTTGGTGCAGGAAACCACTTTTGCACTTGTATTAGTGTGGAAAAAACACTTTTTGCACTTGTGATAGTGTTGAAAAACCACTTTTCGCACTTGTGTTAGTGTTGAAAAACCACTTTTCGCACTTGTGTTGGTGCAGGAAACCACTTTTGCACTTGTATTAGTGTGGAAAAACCACTTTTCGCACTTGTGTTAGTGTTGAAAAACCACTTTTCGCACTTGTGTTAGTGTTGAAAAACCACTTTTCTCACTTGTGTTAGTGTTGAAAAACCACTTTTCGCACTTGTGTTGGTGCAGGAAACCACTTTTGCACTTGTATTATTGTGGAAAAAACACTTTTTGCACTTGTGATAGTGATGAAAAATTACTTTTCGCACTTGTGTTAGTGTTGAAAAACCACTTTTCGCACTTGTTTTGGTGCAGGAAACCACTTTTGCACTTGTATTAGTGTGGAAAAACCACTTTTCGCACTTGTGTTAGTGTTGAAAAACCACTTTTCGCACTTGTGTTAGTGTTGAAAAACCACTTTTCGCACTTGTGTTGGTGCAGGAAACCACTTTTGCACTTGTATTAGTGTGGAAAAAACACTTTTTGCACTTGTGATAGTGTTGAAAAACCACTTTTCGCACTTGTGTTAGAGTTGAAAAACCACTTTTTGCACTTGTGTTGGTGCAGGAAACCACTTTTGCACTTGTATTAGTGTGGAAAAACCACTTTTCGCACTTGTGTTAGTGTTGAAAAACAACTTTTCGCACTTGTGTTAGTGTTGAAAAACCACTTTTCGCACTTGTGTTAGTGTTGAAAAACCACTTTTCACACTTGTGTTGGTGCAGGAAACCACTTTTGCACTTGTATTAGTGTGGAAAAAACACTTTTTGCACTTGTGATAGTGTTGAAAAACCACTTTTCGCACTTGTGTTAGTGTTGAAAAACCACTTTTCGCACTTGTGTTGGTGCAGCAAACCACTTTTGCACTTGTATTAGTGTGGATAACCACTTTTCGCACTTGTGTTAGTGTTGAAATACCACTTTTCGCCATTGTGTTAGTGTTGAAAAACCACTTTTCGCACTTGTGTTGGTGCAGGAAACCACTTTTGCACTTGTATTAGTGTGGAAAAAACACTTTTTGCACTTGTGATAGTGTTGAAAAACCACTTTTCGCACTTGTGTTATTGTTGAAAAACCACTTTTCGCACCTGTGTTAGTGTTGAAAAACCACTTTTCGCACTTGTGTTGGTGCAGGAAACCACTTTTGCACTTGTATTAGTGTGGAAAAAACACTTTTTGCACTTGTGATAGTGTTGAAAAACCACTTTTCGCACTTGTGTTAGTGTTGAAAAACCACTTTTCGCACTTGTGTTGGTGCAGGAAACCACTTTTGCACTTGTATTAGTGTGGAAAAACCACTTTTCGCACTTGTGTTAGTGTTGAAAAACCACTTTTCGCACTTGTGTTAGTGTTGAAAAACCACTTTTCGCACTTGTGTTGGTGGAGGAAACCACTTTTGCACTTGTATTAGTGTGGAAAAAACACTTTTTGCACTTGTGATAGTGTTGAAAAACCACTTTTCGCACTTGTGTTAGTGTTGAAAAACCACTTTTCGCACTTGTGTGGGTGCAGGAAACCACTTTTGCACTTGTATTAGTGTGGAAAAAACACTTTTTGCACTTGTGATAGTGTTGAAAAATTACTTTTCGCACTTGTGTTAGTGTTGAAAAACCACTTTTCGCACTTGTTTTGGTGCAGGAAACCACTTTTCCACTTGTATTAGTGTGGAAAAACCACTTTTCGCACTTGTGTTAGTGTTGAAAAACCACTTTTCGCACTTGTGTTAGTGTTGAAAAACCACTTTTCGCACTTGTGTTGGTGCAGGAAACCACTTTTGCACTTGTATTAGTGTGGAAAAAACACTTTTTGCACTTGTGATAGTGTTGAAAAATTACTTTTCGCACTTGTGTTAGTGTTGAAAAACCACTTTTCGCACTTGTTTTGGTGCAGGAAACCACTTTTGCACTTGTATTAGTGTGGAAAAACCACTTTTCGCACTTGTGTTAGTGTTGAAAAACCACTTTTCGCACTTGTGTTAGTGTTGAAATACCACTTTCCGCCATTGTGTTAGTGTTGAAAAACCACTTTTCGCACTTGTGTTGGTGCAGAAAACCACTTTTGCACTTGTATTAGTGTGGAAAAAACACTTTTTGCACTTGTGATAGTGTTGAAAAACCACTTTTCGCACTTGTGTTATTGTTGAAAAACCACTTTTCGCACCTGTGTTAGTGTTGAAAAACCACTTTTCGCACTTGTGTTGGTGCAGGAAACCACTTTTGCACTTGTATTAGTGTGGAAAAAACCCTTTTTGCACTTGTGATAGTGTTGAAAAACCACTTTTCGCACTTGTGTTAGTGTTGAAAAACCACTTTTCGCACTTGTGTTGGTGCAGGAAACCACTTTTGCACTTGTATTGCACTTTTGGAAACCACTTTTGCACTTGTATTGCACTTTTGGAAACCACTTTTGCACTTGTATTAGTGTGGAAAAACCACTTTTCGCACTTGTGTTAGTGTTGAAAAACCACTTTTTGCACTTGTGTTAGTGTTGAAAAACCACTTTTCGCACTTGTGTTGGTGCAGGAAACCACTTTTGCACTTGTATTAGTGTGGAAAAAACACTTTTTGCACTTGTGATAGTGTTGAAAAACCACTTTTCGCACTTGTGTTAGTGTTGAAAAACCACTTTTCGCACTTGTGTTGGTGCAGGAAACCACTTTTGCACTTGTATTAGTGTGGAAAAACCACTTTTCGCACTTGTGTTAGTGTTGAAAAACCACTTTTCGCACTTGTGTTAGTGTTGAAAAACCACTTTTCTCACTTGTGTTAGTGTTGAAAAACCACTTTTCGCACTTGTGTTGGTGCAGGAAACCACTTTTGCACTTGTATTATTGTGGAAAAAACACTTTTTGCACTTGTGATAGTGTTGAAAAATTACTTTTCGCACTTGTGTTAGTGTTGAAAAACCACTTTTCGCACTTGTTTTGGTGCAGGAAACCACTTTTGCACTTGTATTAGTGTGGAAAAACCACTTTTCGCACTTGTGTTAGTGTTGAAAAACCACTTTTCGCACTTGTGTTAGTGTTGAAAAACCACTTTTCGCACTTGTGTTGGTGCAGGAAACCACTTTTGCACTTGTATTAGTGTGGAAAAAACACTTTTTGCACTTGTGATAGTGTTGAAAAACCACTTTTCGCACTTGTGTTAGAGTTGAAAAACCACTTTTCGCACTTGTGTTGGTGCAGGAAACCACTTTTGCACTTGTATTAGTGTGGAAAAACCACTTTTCGCACTTGTGTTAGTGTTGAAAAACAACTTTTCGCACTTGTGTTAGTGTTGAAAAACCACTTTTCGCACTTGTGTTAGTGTTGAAAAACCACTTTTCACACTTGTGTTGGTGCAGGAAACCACTTTTGCACTTGTATTAGTGTGGAAAAAACACTTTTTGCACTTGTGATAGTGTTGAAAAACCACTTTTCGCACTTGTGTTAGTGTTGAAAAACCACTTTTCGCACTTGTGTTGGTGCAGCAAACCACTTTTGCACTTGTATTAGTGTGGATAACCACTTTTCGCACTTGTGTTAGTGTTGAAAAACCACTTTTCGCACTTGTGTTAGTGTTGAAATACCACTTTTCGCCATTGTGTTAGTGTTGAAAAACCACTTTTCGCACTTGTGTTGGTGCAGGAAACCACTTTTGCACTTGTATTAGTGTGGAAAAAACACTTTTTGCACTTGTGATAGTGTTGAAAAACCACTTTTCGCACTTGTGTTATTGTTGAAAAACCACTTTTCGCACCTGTGTTAGTGTTGAAAAACCACTTTTCGCATTTGTGTTGGTGCAGGAAACCACTTTTGCACTTGTATTAGTGTGGAAAAAACACTTTTTGCACTTGTGATAGTGTTGAAAAACCACTTTTCGCACTTGTGTTAGTGTTGAAAAACCACTTTTCGCACTTGTGTTGGTGCAGGAAACCACTTTTGCACTTGTATTAGTGTGGAAAAACCACTTTTCGCACTTGTGTTAGTGTTGAAAAACCACTTTTCGCACTTGTGTTAGTGTTGAAAAACCACTTTTCGCACTTGTGTTGGTGGAGGAAACCACTTTTGCACTTGTATTAGTGTGGAAAAAACACTTTTTGCACTTGTGATAGTGTTGAAAAACCACTTTTCGCACTTGTGTTAGTGTTGAAAAACCACTTTTCGCACTTGTGTGGGTGCAGGAAACCACTTTTGCACTTGTATTAGTGTGGAAAAAACACTTTTTGCACTTGTGATAGTGTTGAAAAATTACTTTTCGCACTTGTGTTAGTGTTGAAAAACCACTTTTCGCACTTGTTTTGGTGCAGGAAACCACTTTTCCACTTGTATTAGTGTGGAAAAACCACTTTTCGCACTTGTGTTAGTGTTGAAAAACCACTTTTCGCACTTGTGTTAGTGTTGAAAAACCACTTTTCGCACTTGTGTTGGTGCAGGAAACCACTTTTGCACTTGTATTAGTGTGGAAAAAACACTTTTTGCACTTGTGATAGTGTTGAAAAATTACTTTTCGCACTTGTGTTAGTGTTGAAAAACCACTTTTCGCACTTGTTTTGGTGCAGGAAACCACTTTTGCACTTGTGTTAGTGTTGAAAAACCACTTTTTGCACTTGTGTTAGTGTTGAAAAACCACTTTGCGCACTTGTGTTGGTGCAGGAAACCACTTTTGCACTTGTATTAGTGTGGAAAAACCACTTTTCGCACTTGTGTTAGTGTTGAAAAACCACTTTTCGCACTTGTCTTAGTGTTGAAAAACCACTTTTCGCACATGTGTTGGTGCAGGAAACCACTTTTGCACTTGTATTAGTGTGGAAAAAACACTTTTTGCACTTGTGATAGTGTTGAAACACCACTTTTCGCACTTGTGTTAGTGTTGAAAAACCACTTTTCGCACTTGTGTTGGTGCAGGAAACCACTTTTGCACTTGTATTAGTGTGGAAAAACCACTTTTCGCACTTATGTTAGTGTTGAAAAACCACTTTTCGCACTTGTGTTAGTGTTCAAAAACCACTTTTCGCACTTGTGTTAGTGTTGAAAAACCACTTTTCGCACTTGTGTTGGTGCAGGAAACCACTTTTGCACTTGTATTAGTGTGGAAAAACCACTTTTCGCACTTGTGTTAGTGTTGAAAAACCACTTTTCGCACTTGTGTTAGTGTTGAAAAACCACTTTTCGCACTTGTGTTAGTGTTGAAAAACCACTTTTCGCACTTGTGTTGGTGCAGGAAACCACTTTTGCACTTGTATTAGTGTGGAAAAAACACTTTTTGCACTTGTGATAGTGTTGAAAAACCACTTTTCGCACTTGTGTTAGTGTTGAAAAACCACTTTTCGCACTTGTGTTGGTGCAGGAAACCACTTTTGCACTTGTATTAGTGTGGAAAAACCACTTTTCGCACTTGTGTTAGTGTTGAAAAACCACTTTTCGCACTTGTGTTAGTGTTGAAAAACCACTTTTCGCACTTGTGTTGGTGCAGGAAACCACTTTTGCACTTGTATTAGTGTGGAAAAAACACTTTTTGCACTTGTGATAGTGTTGAAAAACCACTTTTCGCACTTGTGTTAGTGTTGAAAAACCACTTTTCGCACTTGTTTTGGTGCAGGAAACCACTTTTGAACTTGAATTAGTGTGGAAAAACCAGTTTTCGCACTTGTATTAGTGTTGAAAAACCACTTTTCGCACTTGTGTTGGTGCAGGAAACCACTTTTGCACTTGTATTAGTGTGGAAAAAACACTTTTTGCACTTGTGATAGTGTTGAAAAACCACTTTTCGCACTTGTGTTAGTGTTGAAAAACCACTTTTCGCACTTGTGTTGGTGCAGGAAACCACTTTTGCACTTGTATTAGTGTGGAAAAACCACATTTCGCACTTGTGTTAGTGTTGAAAAACCACTTTTCGCACTTGTGTTAGTGTTGAAAAACCACTTTTCGCACTTGTGTTAGTGTTGAAAAACCACTTTTCACACTTGTGTTGGTGCAGGAAACCACTTTTGCACTTGTATTAGTGTGGAAAAAACAGTTTTTGCACTTGTGATAGTGTTGAAAAACCACTTTTCGCACTTGTGTTAGTGTTGAAAAACCACTTTTCGCACTTGTGTTGGTGCAGCAAACCACTTTTGCACT
Organism: Myxine glutinosa; assembly: GCF_964187855.1. NCBI lineage: Eukaryota > Metazoa > Chordata > Myxini > Myxiniformes > Myxinidae > Myxine > Myxine glutinosa. The sequence goes on along the minus strand of NW_027617234.1, from coordinate 14,436 downwards.
TGTATTAGTGTGGAAAAAACACTTTTCGCACTTGTGTTAGTGTTGAAAAACCACTTTTCGCACTTGTTTTGGTGCAGGAAACCACTTTTCCACTTGTATTAGTGTGGAAAAACCACTTTTCGCACTTGTGTTAGTGTTGAAAAACCACTTTTCGCACTTGTGTTAGTGTTGAAAAACCACTTTTCGCACTTGTGTTGGTGCAGGAAACCACTTTTGCACTTGTATTAGTGTGGAAAAAACACTTTTTGCACTTGTGATAGTGTTGAAAAATTACTTTTCGCACTTGTGTTAGTGTTGAAAAACCACTTTTCGCACTTGTTTTGGTGCAGGAAACCACTTTTGCACTTGTGTTAGTGTTGAAAAACCACTTTTTGCACTTGTGTTAGTGTTGAAAAACCACTTTGCGCACTTGTGTTGGTGCAGGAAACCACTTTTGCACTTGTATTAGTGTGGAAAAACCACTTTTCGCACTTGTGTTAGTGTTGAAAAACCACTTTTCGCACTTGTGTTAGTGTTGAAAAACCACTTTTCGCACATGTGTTGGTGCAGGAAACCACTTTTGCACTTGTATTAGTGTGGAAAAAACACTTTTTGCACTTGTGATAGTGTTGAAACACCACTTTTCGCACTTGTGTTAGTGTTGAAAAACCACTTTTCGCACTTGTGTTGGTGCAGGAAACCACTTTTGCACTTGTATTAGTGTGGAAAAACCACTTTTCGCACTTATGTTAGTGTTGAAAAACCACTTTTCGCACTTGTGTTAGTGTTCAAAAACCACTTTTCGCACTTGTGTTAGTGTTGAAAAACCACTTTTCGCACTTGTGTTGGTGCAGGAAACCACTTTTGCACTTGTATTAGTGTGGAAAAACCACTTTTCGCACTTGTGTTAGTGTTGAAAAACCACTTTTCGTACTTGTGTTAGTGTTGAAAAACCACTTTTCGCACTTGTGTTAGTGTTGAAAAACCACTTTTCGCACTTGTGTTGGTGCAGGAAACCACTTTTGCACTTGTATTAGTGTGGAAAAAACACTTTTTGCACTTGTGATAGTGTTGAAAAACCACTTTTCGCACTTGTGTTAGTGTTGAAAAACCACTTTTCGCACTTGTGTTGGTGCAGGAAACCACTTTTGCACTTGTATTAGTGTGGAAAAACCACTTTTCGCACTTGTGTTAGTGTTGAAAAACCACTTTTCGCACTTGTGTTAGTGTTGAAAAACCACTTTTCGCACTTGTGTTGGTGCAGGAAACCACTTTTGCACTTGTATTAGTGTGGAAAAAACACTTTTTGCACTTGTGATAGTGTTGAAAAACCACTTTTCGCACTTGTGTTAGTGTTGAAAAACCACTTTTCGCACTTGTTTTGGTGCAGGAAACCACTTTTGAACTTGTATTAGTGTGGAAAAACCAGTTTTCGCACTTGTATTAGTGTTGAAAAACCACTTTTCGCACTTGTGTTGGTGCAGGAAACCACTTTTGCACTTGTATTAGTGTGGAAAAAACACTTTTTGCACTTGTGATAGTGTTGAAAAACCACTTTTCGCACTTGTGTTAGTGTTGAAAAACCACTTTTCGCACTTGTGTTGGTGCAGGAAACCACTTTTGCACTTGTATTAGTGTGGAAAAACCACATTTCGCACTTGTGTTAGTGTTGAAAAACCACTTTTCGCACTTGTGTTAGTGTTGAAAAACCACTTTTCGCACTTGTGTTAGTGTTGAAAAACCACTTTTCACACTTGTGTTGGTGCAGGAAACCACTTTTGCACTTGTATTAGTGTGGAAAAAACAGTTTTTGCACTTGTGATAGTGTTGAAAAACCACTTTTCGCACTTGTGTTAGTGTTGAAAAACCACTTTTCGCACTTGTGTTGGTGCAGCAAACCACTTTTGCACTTGTATTAGTGTGGAAAAACCACTTTTCGCACTTGTGTTAGTGTTGAAAAACCACTTTTCGCACTTGTGTTAGTGTTGAAATACCACTTTTCGCCATTGTGTTAGTGTTGAAAAACCACTTTTCGCACTTGTGTTGGTGCAGGAAACCACTTTTGCACTTGTATTAGTGTGGAAAAAACACTTTTTGCACTTGTGATAGTGTTGAAAAACCACTTTTCGCACTTGTGTTATTGTTGAAAAACCACTTTTCGCACCTGTGTTAGTGTTGAAAAACCACTTTTCGCACCTGTGTTGGTGCAGGAAACCACTTTTGCACTTGTATTAGTGTGGAAAAAACACTTTTTGCACTTGTGATAGTGTTGAAAAACCACTTTTCGCACTTGTGTTAGTGTTGAAAAACCACTTTTCGCACTTGTGTTGGTGCAGGAAACCACTTTTGCACTTGTATCAGTGTGGAAAAACCACTTTTCGCACTTGTGTTAGTGTTGAAAAACCACTTTTCACACTTGTGTTGGTGCAGGAAACCACTTTTGCACTTGTGTTAGTGTTGAAAAACCACTTTTCGCACTTGTGTTGGTGCAGGAAACCACTTTTCGCACTTGTGTTAGTGTTGAAAAACCACTTTTCGCACTTGTGTTAGTGTTGAAAAACCACTTTTCACACTTGTGTTGGTGCAGGAAACCACTTTTGCACTTGTATTAGTGTGGAGAAAACAGTTTTTGCACTTGTGATAGTGTTGAAAAACCACTTTTCGCACTTGTGTTAGTGTTGAAAAACCACTTTTCGCACTTGTGTTGGTGCAGCAAACCACTTTTGCACTTGTATTAGTGTGGAAAAACCACTTTTCGCACTTGTGTTAGTGTTGAAAAACCACTTTTCGCACTTGTGTTAGTGTTGAAATACCACTTTTCGCCATTGTGTTAGTGTTGAAAAACCACTTTTCGCACCTGTGTTGGTGCAGGAAACCACTTTTGCACTTGTATTAGTGTGGAAAAAACACTTTTTGCACTTGTGATAGTGTTGAAAAACCACTTTTCGCACTTGTGTTAGTGTTGAAAAACCACTTTTCGCACTTGTGTTGGTGCAGGAAACCACTTTTGCACTTGTATCAGTGTGGAAAAACCACTTTTCGCTCTTGTGTTAGTGTTGAAAAACCACTTTTCGCACTTGTGTTAGTGTTGAAAAACCACTTTTCGCACTTGTGTTGGTGCAGGAAACCACTTTTGCACTTGTATTAGTGTGGAAAAAACACTTTTTGCACTTGTGATAGTGTTGAAAAACCACTTTTCGCACTTGTGTTAGTGTTGAAAAACCACTTTTGCACTTGTGTTGGTGCAGGAAACCACTTTTGCACTTGTATTAGTGTGGAAAAACCACTTTTCGCACTTGTGTTAGTGTTGAAAAACCACTTTTCGCACTTGTGTTAGTGTTGAAAAACCACTTTTCTCACTTGTGTTAGTGTTGAAAAACCACTTTTCGCACTTGTGTTGGTGCAGGAAACCACTTTTGCACTTGTATTATTGTGGAAAAAACACTTTTTGCACTTGTGATAGTGTTGAAAAATTACTTTTCGCACTTGTGTTAGTGTTGAAAAACCACTTTTCGCACTTGTTTTGGTGCAGGAAACCACTTTTGCACTTGTATTAGTGTGGAAAACCACTTTTCGCACTTGTGTAAGTGTTGAAAAACCACTTTTCGCACTTGTGTTAGTGTTGAAAAACCACTTTTCGCACTTGTGTTTGTGCAGGAAACCACTTTTGCACTTGTATTAGTGTGGAAAAAACACTTTTTGCACTTGTGATAGTGTTGAAAAACCACTTTTCGCACTTGTGTTAGTGTTGAAAAACCACTTTTCGCACTTGTGTTGGTGCAGGAAACCACTTTTGCACTTGTATTAGTGTGGAAAAACCACTTTTCGCACTTGTGTTAGTGTTGAAAAACAACTTTTCGCACTTGTGTTAGTGTTGAAAAACCACTTTTCGCACTTGTGTTAGTGTTGAAAAACCACTTTTCACACTTGTGTTGGTGCAGGAAACCACTTTTGCACTTGTATTAGTGTGGAAAAAACACTTTTTGCACTTGTGATAGTGTTGAAAAACCACTTTTCGCACTTGTGTTAGTGTTGAAAAACCACTTTTCGCACTTGTGTTGGTGCAGCAAACCACTTTTGCACTTGTATTAGTGTGGAAAACCACTTTTCGCACTTGTGTTAGTGTTGAAAAACCACTTTTCGCACTTGTGTTAGTGTTGAAATACCACTTTTCGCCATTGTGTTAGTGTTGAAAAACCACTTTTCGCACTTGTGTTGGTGCAGGAAACCACTTTTGCACTTGTATTAGTGTGGAAAAAACACTTTTTGCACTTGTGATAGTGTTGAAAAACCACTTTTCGCACTTGTGTTATTGTTGAAAAACCACTTTTCGCACCTGTGTTAGTGTTGAAAAACCACTTTTCGCACTTGTGTTGGTGCAGGAAACCACTTTTGCACTTGTATTAGTGTGGAAAAAACACTTTTTGCACTTGTGATAGTGTTGAAAAATTACTTTTCGCACTTGTGTTAGTGTTGAAAAACCACTTTTCGCACTTGTTTTGGTGCAGGAAACCACTTTTGCACTTGTGTTAGTGTTGAAAAACCACTTTTTGCACTTGTGTTAGTGTTGAAAAACCACTTTTGCACTTGTATTAGTGTGGAAAAAACCACTTTTCGCACTTATGTTAGTGTTGAAAAACCACTTTTCGCACTTGTGTTAGTGTTCAAAAACCACTTTTCGCACTTGTGTTAGTGTTGAAAAACCACTTTTCGCACTTGTGTTGGTGCAGGAAACCACTTTTGCACTTGTATTAGTGTGGAAAAACCACTTTTCGCACTTGTGTTAGTGTTGAAAAACCACTTTTCGCACTTGTGTTGGTGCAGGAAACCACTTTTGCACTTGTATTATTGTGGAAAAAACACTTTTTGCACTTGTGATAGTGATGAAAAATTACTTTTCGCACTTGTGTTAGTGTTGAAAAACCACTTTTCGCACTTGTTTTGGTGCAGGAAACCACTTTTGCACTTGTATTAGTGTGGAAAAACCACTTTTCGCACTTGTGTTAGTGTTGAAAAACCACTTTTCGCACTTGTGTTAGTGTTGAAAAACCACTTTTCGCACTTGTGTTGGTGCAGGAAACCACTTTTGCACTTGTATTAGTGTGGAAAAAACACTTTTTGCACTTGTGATAGTGTTGAAAAACCACTTTTCGCACTTGTGTTAGAGTTGAAAAACCACTTTTTGCACTTGTGTTGGTGCAGGAAACCACTTTTGCACTTGTATTAGTGTGGAAAAACCACTTTTCGCACTTGTGTTAGTGTTGAAAAACAACTTTTCGCACTTGTGTTAGTGTTGAAAAACCACTTTTCGCACTTGTGTTAGTGTTGAAAAACCACTTTTCACACTTGTGTTGGTGCAGGAAACCACTTTTGCACTTGTATTAGTGTGGAAAAAACACTTTTTGCACTTGTGATAGTGTTGAAAACCACTTTTCGCACTTGTGTTAGTGTTGAAAAACCACTTTTCGCACTTGTGTTGGTGCAGCAAACCACTTTTGCACTTGTATTAGTGTGGATAACCACTTTTCGCACTTGTGTTAGTGTTGAAATACCACTTTTCGCCATTGTGTTAGTGTTGAAAAACCACTTTTCGCACTTGTGTTGGTGCAGGAAACCACTTTTGCACTTGTATTAGTGTGGAAAAAACACTTTTTGCACTTGTGATAGTGTTGAAAAACCACTTTTCGCACTTGTGTTATTGTTGAAAAACCACTTTTCGCACCTGTGTTAGTGTTGAAAAACCACTTTTCGCACTTGTGTTGGTGCAGGAAACCACTTTTGCACTTGTATTAGTGTGGAAAAAACACTTTTTGCACTTGTGATAGTGTTGAAAAACCACTTTTCGCACTTGTGTTAGTGTTGAAAAACCACTTTTCGCACTTGTGTTGGTGCAGGAAACCACTTTTGCACTTGTATTAGTGTGGAAAAACCACTTTTCGCACTTGTGTTAGTGTTGAAAAACCACTTTTCGCACTTGTGTTAGTGTTGAAAAACCACTTTTCGCACTTGTGATAGTGTTGAAAAACCACTTTTCGCACTTGTGTTGGTGCAGGAAACCACTTTTGCACTTGTATTAGTGTGGAAAAACCACTTTTCGCACTTGTGTTAGTGTTGAAAAACCACTTTTCGCACTTGTGTTAGTGTTGAAAAACCACTTTTCGCACTTGTGATAGTGTTGAAAAACCACTTTTCGCACTTGTGTTAGTGTTGAAAAACCACTTTTCGCACTTGTTTTGGTGCAGGAAACCACTTTTGAACTTGTATTAGTGTGGAAAAACCATTTTTCGCACTTGTATTAGTGTTGAAAAACCACTTTTCGCACTTGTGTTGGTGCAGGAAACCACTTTTGCACTTGTATTAGTGTGGAAAAAACACTTTTTGCACTTGTGATAGTGTTGAAAAACCACTTTTCGCACTTGTGTTAGTGTTGAAAAACCACTTTTCGCACTTGTGTTGGTGCAGGAAACCACTTTTGCACTTGTATTAGTGTGGAAAAACCACATTTCGCACTTGTGTTAGTGTTGAAAAACCACTTTTCGCACTTGTGTTAGTGTTGAAAAACCACTTTTCGCACTTGTGTTAGTGTTGAAAAACCACTTTTCACACTTGTGTTGGTGCAGGAAACCACTTTTGCACTTGTATTAGTGTGGAAAAAACAGTTTTTGCACTTGTGATAGTGTTGAAAAACCACTTTTCGCACTTGTGTTAGTGTTGAAAAACCACTTTTCGCACTTGTGTTGGTGCAGCAAACCACTTTTGCACTTGTATTAGTGTGGAAAAACCACTTTTCGCACTTGTGTTAGTGTTGAAAAACCACTTTTCGCACTTGTGTTAGTGTTGAAATACCACTTTTCGCCATTGTGTTAGTGTTGAAAAACCACTTTTCGCACTTGTGTTGGTGCAGGAAACCACTTTTGCACTTGTATTAGTGTGGAAAAAACACTTTTTGCACTTGTGATAGTGTTGAAAAACCACTTTTCGCACTTGTGTTATTGTTGAAAAACCACTTTTCGCACCTGTGTTAGTGTTGAAAAACCACTTTTCGCACCTGTGTTGGTGCAGGAAACCACTTTTGCACTTGTATTAGTGTGGAAAAAACACTTTTTGCACTTGTGATAGTGTTGAAAAACCACTTTTCGCACTTGTGTTAGTGTTGAAAAACCACTTTTCGCACTTGTGTTGGTGCAGGAAACCACTTTTGCACTTGTATCAGTGTGGAAAAACCACTTTTCGCACTTGTGTTAGTGTTGAAAAACCACTTTTCACACTTGTGTTGGTGCAGGAAACCACTTTTGCACTTGTGTTAGTGTTGAAAAACCACTTTTCGCACTTGTGTTGGTGCAGGAAACCACTTTTCGCACTTGTGTTAGTGTTGAAAAACCACTTTTCGCACTTGTGTTAGTGTTGAAAAACCACTTTTCACACTTGTGTTGGTGCAGGAAACCACTTTTGCACTTGTATTAGTGTGGAGAAAACAGTTTTTGCACTTGTGATAGTGTTGAAAAACCACTTTTCGCACTTGTGTTAGTGTTGAAAAACCACTTTTCGCACTTGTGTTGGTGCAGCAAACCACTTTTGCACTTGTATTAGTGTGGAAAAACCACTTTTCGCACTTGTGTTAGTGTTGAAAAACCACTTTTCGCACTTGTGTTAGTGTTGAAATACCACTTTTCGCCATTGTGTTAGTGTTGAAAAACCACTTTTCGCACCTGTGTTGGTGCAGGAAACCACTTTTGCACTTGTATTAGTGTGGAAAAAACACTTTTTGCACTTGTGATAGTGTTGAAAAACCACTTTTCGCACTTGTGTTAGTGTTGAAAAACCACTTTTCGCACTTGTGTTGGTGCAGGAAACCACTTTTGCACTTGTATCAGTGTGGAAAAACCACTTTTCGCTCTTGTGTTAGTGTTGAAAAACCACTTTTCGCACTTGTGTTAGTGTTGAAAAACCACTTTTCGCACTTGTGTTGGTGCAGGAAACCACTTTTGCACTTGTATTAGTGTGGAAAAAACACTTTTTGCACTTGTGATAGTGTTGAAAAACCACTTTTCGCACTTGTGTTAGTGTTGAAAAACCACTTTTGCACTTGTGTTGGTGCAGGAAACCACTTTTGCACTTGTATTAGTGTGGAAAAACCACTTTTCGCACTTGTGTTAGTGTTGAAAAACCACTTTTCGCACTTGTGTTAGTGTTGAAAAACCACTTTTCTCACTTGTGTTAGTGTTGAAAAACCACTTTTCGCACTTGTGTTGGTGCAGGAAACCACTTTTGCACTTGTATTATTGTGGAAAAAACACTTTTTGCACTTGTGATAGTGTTGAAAAATTACTTTTCGCACTTGTGTTAGTGTTGAAAAACCACTTTTCGCACTTGTTTTGGTGCAGGAAACCACTTTTGCACTTGTATTAGTGTGGAAAACCACTTTTCGCACTTGTGTAAGTGTTGAAAAACCACTTTTCGCACTTGTGTTAGTGTTGAAAAACCACTTTTCGCACTTGTGTTTGTGCAGGAAATCACTTTTGCACTTGTATTAGTGTGGAAAAAACACTTTTTGCACTTGTGATAGTGTTGAAAAACCACTTTTCGCACTTGTGTTAGTGTTGAAAAACCACTTTTCGCACTTGTGTTGGTGCAGGAAACCACTTTTGCACTTGTATTAGTGTGGAAAAACCACTTTTCGCACTTGTGTTAGTGTTGAAAAACAACTTTTCGCACTTGTGTTAGTGTTGAAAAACCACTTTTCGCACTTGTGTTAGTGTTGAAAAACCACTTTTCACACTTGTGTTGGTGCAGGAAACCACTTTTGCACTTGTATTAGTGTGGAAAAAACACTTTTTGCACTTGTGATAGTGTTGAAAAACCACTTTTCGCACTTGTGTTAGTGTTGAAAAACCACTTTTCGCACTTGTGTTGGTGCAGCAAACCACTTTTGCACTTGTATTAGTGTGGAAAACCACTTTTCGCACTTGTGTTAGTGTTGAAAAACCACTTTTCGCACTTGTGTTAGTGTTGAAATACCACTTTTCGCCATTGTGTTAGTGTTGAAAAACCACTTTTCGCACTTGTGTTGGTGCAGGAAACCACTTTTGCACTTGTATTAGTGTGGAAAAAACACTTTTTGCACTTGTGATAGTGTTGAAAAACCACTTTTCGCACTTGTGTTATTGTTGAAAAACCACTTTTCGCACCTGTGTTAGTGTTGAAAAACCACTTTTCGCACTTGTGTTGGTGCAGGAAACCACTTTTGCACTTGTATTAGTGTGGAAAAAACACTTTTTGCACTTGTGATAGTGTTGAAAAATTACTTTTCGCACTTGTGTTAGTGTTGAAAAACCACTTTTCGCACTTGTTTTGGTGCAGGAAACCACTTTTGCACTTGTGTTAGTGTTGAAAAACCACTTTTTGCACTTGTGTTAGTGTTGAAAAACCACTTTTGCACTTGTATTAGTGTGGAAAAAACACTTTTTGCACTTGTGATAGTGTTGAAAAACCACTTTTCGCACTTGTGTTAGTGTTGAAAAACCACTTTTCGCACTTGTGTTGGTGCAGGAAACCACTTTTGCACTTGTATTAGTGTGGAAAAACCACTTTTCGCACTTGTGTTAGTGTTGAAAAACCACTTTTCGCACTTGTGTTGGTGCAGGAAACCACTTTTTGCACTTGTGATAGTGTTGAAAAACCACTTTTCGCACTTGTGTTAGTGTTGAAAAACCACTTTTCGCACTTGTGTTGGTGCAGCAAACCACTTTTGCACTTGTATTAGTGTGGAAAACCACTTTTCGCACTTGTGTTAGTGTTGAAAAACCACTTTTCGCACTTGTGTTAGTGTTGAAATACCACTTTTCGCCATTGTGTTAGTGTTGAAAAACCACTTTTCGCACTTGTGTTGGTGCAGGAAACCACTTTTGCACTTGTATTAGTGTGGAAAAAACCACTTTTCGCACTTATGTTAGTGTTGAAAAACCACTTTTCGCACTTGTGTTAGTGTTCAAAAACCACTTTTCGCACTTGTGTTAGTGTTGAAAAACCACTTTTCGCACTTGTGTTGGTGCAGGAAACCACTTTTGCACTTGTATTAGTGTGGAAAAACCACTTTTCGCACTTGTGTTAGTGTTGAAAAACCACTTTTCGCACTTGTGTTAGTGTTGAAAAACCACTTTTCGCACTTGTGTTAGTGTTGAAAAACCACTTTTCGCACTTGTGTTGGTGCAGGAAACCACTTTTGCACGTGTATTAGTGTGGAAAAAACACTTTTTGCACTTGTGATAGTGTTGAAAAACCACTTTTCGCACTTGTGTTAGTGTTGAAAAACCACTTTTCGCACTTGTGTTGGTGCAGGAAACCACTTTTGCACTTGTATTAGTGTGGAAAAACCACTTTTCGCACTTGTGTTAGTGTTGAAAAACCACTTTTCGCACTTGTGTTAGTGTTGAAAAACCACTTTTCGCACTTGTGTTGGTGCAGGAAACCACTTTTGCACTTGTATTAGTGTGGAAAAAACACTTTTTGCACTTGTGATAGTGTTGAAAAACCACTTTTCGCACTTGTGTTAGTGTTGAAAAACCACTTTTCGCACTTGTTTTGGTGCAGGAAACCACTTTTGCACTTGTATTAGTGTGGAAAAACCACTTTTCGCACTTGTGTTAGTGTTGAAAAACCACTTTTCGCACTTGTATTAGTGTTGAAAAACCACTTTTCGCACTTGTGTTGGTGCAGGAAACCACTTTTGCACTTGTATTAGTGTGGAAAAAACACTTTTTGCACTTGTGATAGTGTTGAAAAACCACTTTTCGCACTTGTGTTAGTGTTGAAAAACCACTTTTCGCACTTGTGTTGGTGCAGGAAACCACTTTTGCACTTGTATTAGTGTGGAAAAACCACTTTTCACACTTGTGTTAGTGTTGAAAAACCACTTTTCGCACTTGTGTTAGTGTTGAAAAACCACTTTTCGCACTTGTGTTAGTGTTGAAAAACCACTTTTCACACTTGTGTTGGTGCAGGAAACCACTTTTGCACTTGTATTAGTGTGGAAAAAACACTTTTTGCACTTGTGATAGTGTTGAAAAACCACTTTTCGCACTTGTGTTAGTGTTGAAAAACCACTTTTCGCACTTGTGTTGGTGCAGCAAACCACTTTTGCACTTGTATTAGTGTGGAAAAACCACTTTTCGCACTTGTGTTAGTGTTGAAAAACCACTTTTCGCACTTGTGTTAGTGTTGAAATACCACTTTTCGCCATTGTGTTAGTGTTGAAAAACCACTTTTCGCACTTGTGTTGGTGCAGGAAACCACTTTTGCACTTGTATTAGTGTGGAAAAAACACTTTTTGCACTTGTGATAGTGTTGAAAAACCACTTTTCGCACTTGTGTTATTGTTGAAAAACCACTTTTCGCACCTGTGTTAGTGTTGAAAAACCACTTTTCGCACTTGTGTTGGTGCAGGAAACCACTTTTGCACTTGTATTAGTGTGGAAAAAACACTTTTTGCACTTGTGATAGTGTTGAAAAACCACTTTTCGCACTTGTGTTAGTGTTGAAAAACCACTTTTCGCACTTGTGTTGGTGCAGGAAACCACTTTTGCACTTGTATTAGTGTGGAAAAACCACTTTTCGCACTTGTGTTAGTGTTGAAAAACCACTTTTCACACTTGTGTTAGTGTTGAAAAACCACTTTTCGCACTTGTGTTGGTGCAGGAAACCACTTTTGCACTTGTATTAGTGTGGAAAAAACACTTTTTGCACTTGTGATAGTGTTGAAAAACCACTTTTCGCACTTGTGTTAGTGTTGAAAAACCACTTTTCGCACTTGTGTTAGTGTTGAAAAACCACTTTTCGCACTTGTGTTAGTGTTGAAAAACCACTTTTCTCACTTGTGTTAGTGTTGAAAAACCACTTTTCGCACTTGTGTTGGTGCAGGAAACCACTTTTGCACTTGTATTAGTGTGGAAAAAACACTTTTTGCACTTGTGATAGTGTTGAAAAATTACTTTTCGCACTTGTGTTAGTGTTGAAAAACCACTTTTCGCACTTGTTTTGGTGTAGGAAACCACTTTTGCACTTGTATTAGTGTGGAAAAACCACTTTTTGCACTTGTGTTAGTGTTGAAAAACCACTTTTCGCACTTGTGTTAGTGTTGAAAAACCACTTTTCGCACTTGTGTTGGTGCAGGAAACCACTTTTGCACTTGTATTAGTGTGGAAAAAACACTTTTTGCACTTGTGATAGTGTTGAAAAACCACTTTTCGCACTTGTGTTAGTGTTGAAAAACCACTTTTCGCACTTGTGTTGGTGGAGGAAACCACTTTTGCACTTGTATTAGTGTGGAAAAACCACTTTTCGCACTTGTGTTAGTGTTGAAAAACCACTTTTCGCACTTGTGTTAGTGTTGAAAAACCACTTTTCGCACTTGTGATAGTGTTGAAAAACCACTTTTCGCACTTGTGTTATTGTTGAAAAACCACTTTTCGCACTTGTGTTGGTGGAGGAAACCACTTTTGCACTTGTATTAGTGTGGAAAAACCACTTTTCGCACTTGTGTTAGTGTTGAAAAACCACTTTTCGCACTTGTGTTAGTGTTGAAAACCCACTTTTCACACTTGTGTTGGTGCAGGAAACCACTTTTGCACTTGTATTAGTGTGGAAAAAACACTTTTTGCACTTGTGATAGTGTTGAAAAACCACTTTTCGCACTTGTGTTAGTGTTGAAAAACCACTTTTCGCACTTGTGTTGGTGCAGCAAACCACTTTTGCACTTGTATTAGTGTGGAAAAACCACTTTTCGCACTTGTGTTAGTGTTGAAAAACCACTTTTCGCACTTGTGTTAGTGTTGAAATACCACTTTTCGCCATTGTGTTAGTGTTGAAAAACCACTTTTCGCACTTGTGTTGGTGCAGGAAACCACTTTTGCACTTGTATTAGTGTGGAAAAAACACTTTTTGCACTTGTGATAGTGTTGAAAAACCACTTTTCGCACTTGTGTTATTGTTGAAAAACCACTTTTCGCACCTGTGTTAGTGTTGAAAAACCACTTTTCGCACTTGTGTTGGTGCAGGAAACCACTTTTGCACTTGTATTAGTGTGGAAAAAACACTTTTTGCACTTGTGATAGTGTTGAAAAACCACTTTTCGCACTTGTGTTAGTGTTGAAAAACCACTTTTCGCACTTGTGTTGGTGCAGGAAACCACTTTTGCACTTGTATTAGTGTGGAAAAACCACTTTTCGCACTTGTGTTAGTGTTGAAAAACCACTTTTCACACTTGTGTTAGTGTTGAAAAACCACTTTTCGCACTTGTGTTGGTGCAGGAAACCACTTTTGCACTTGTATTAGTGTGGAAAAAACACTTTTTGCACTTGTGATAGTGTTGAAAAACCACTTTTCGCACTTGTGTTAGTGTTGAAAAACCACTTTTCGCACTTGTGTTAGTGTTGAAAAACCACTTTTCGCACTTGTGTTAGTGTTGAAAAACCACTTTTCTCACTTGTGTTAGTGTTGAAAAACCACTTTTCGCACTTGTGTTGGTGCAGGAAACCACTTTTGCACTTGTATTAGTGTGGAAAAAACACTTTTTGCACTTGTGATAGTGTTGAAAAATTACTTTTCGCACTTGTGTTAGTGTTGAAAAACCACTTTTCGCACTTGTTTTGGTGTAGGAAACCACTTTTGCACTTGTATTAGTGTGGAAAAACCACTTTTTGCACTTGTGTTAGTGTTGAAAAACCACTTTTCGCACTTGTGTTAGTGTTGAAAAACCACTTTTCGCACTTGTGTTGGTGCAGGAAACCACTTTTGCACTTGTATTAGTGTGGAAAAAACACTTTTTGCACTTGTGATAGTGTTGAAAAACCACTTTTCGCACTTGTGTTAGTGTTGAAAAACCACTTTTCGCACTTGTGTTGGTGGAGGAAACCACTTTTGCACTTGTATTAGTGTGGAAAAACCACTTTTCGCACTTGTGTTAGTGTTGAAAAACCACTTTTCGCACTTGTGTTAGTGTTGAAAAACCACTTTTCGCACTTGTGTTAGTGTTGAAAAACCACTTTTCGCACTTGTGTTGGTGCAGGAAACCACTTTTGCACTTGTATTAGTGTGGAAAAAACACTTTTCGCACTTGTGTTAGTGTTGAAAAACCACTTTTCGCACTTGTGTTAGTGTTGAAAAACCACTTTTCTCACTTGTGTTAGTGTTGAAAAACCACTTTTCGCACTTGTGTTGGTGCAGGAAACCACTTTTGCACTTGTATTAGTGTGGAAAAAACACTTTTTGCACTTGTGATAGTGTTAAAAAATTACTTTTCGCACTTGTGTTAGTGTTGAAAAACCACTTTTCGCACTTGTTTTGGTGCAGGAAACCACTTTTGCACTTGTATTAGTGTGGAAAAACCACTTTTCGCACTTGTGTTAGTGTTGAAAAACCACTTTTCGCACTTGTGTTAGTGTTGAAAAACCACTTTTCGCA
>NW_027617233.1:0-134242 GCF_964187855.1 Myxine glutinosa | reverse complement strand
TGTGACTGGCTCTGGCAAAAGCAGACATTTGGGGGCAAAAATCAAAATTGAGATTTCGATATCTGATTCCCCATGCTTTTCTCTTTCATTTGATATATACATTATGTTAATTGGATGAAAATTAACGAAGTTATGGTATTTTAATGACAATTAATTTTCGTTTAAACAATGGAGATAATTAGGTTCAAAGTTCACAATACAGTTCACACGTACAAAGAATGTGCACACGTAGAGCTTTTCATTCATACCAAACATGTATGTCAGGGATCGCCTTCGAATTACGATGTATGGCTCGTCGTAAAACATCGAAATTTCGCGATCTTCGTGTCTTTTTGCCCGAGGAATCGTGACTTTCTGAGCACATTTTGAGAACTAGATGGTATTCATGTAATACTTGCCCTGCGCAGTCAACTTGGTGTGAGCCAACTCTTCTGTTTTTGAACGTTTCTTTTTTTTTGATCCAATATGGCTGCCCGACCACATGAGCGATGACATCATAAATTTATATTCTCTTCATAATTGTTGCATATATCATGCTCAATAAATTTCAAACTGATCAGACTAAGCGTTGTCCCTGTCGAATTATGACGTCATAATTATGGCACCAATGACGTCATCATTAACAACACCTATTCCGCATATGGAGTTATTTACAATGAGCCACGTTTCAATTTTTTCCATGGAGCAATTTTGGAGATATAAAGGTGCGAAGTTTTTCGGTTTTTCCAAGATGGCGCCTGTACCACATGACCTATGACATCATGATTATCATTAAAATATTCTAAAGGAGGAGGCGCTCCTATGGTGAAAATTTTGTGTCCATCAGACCAACAGTTGCTGAATTTTTTAAAATAATGATCGGATGGATAAGTGTTGTATTTGTCGAATTATGACGTCATAACAAAGGCACTGATGACATCATCATTAACATATCTTATGCCCCATGGGGAGTCGCTGACAATGAGCCAGGTCTCAATTTTTTTCCATGGAGTGGTTTCAGAGATATAGAGGTGCGAAGTTTTTGCGTGTACATATATGTATATATAGATGTGACCTACGACGTCATAATATTCACTAAAATATTCTGCAGGAGGAGGCCCTCCTATGGTGAAAATGTCATGTCAATCGGACCAACGGTTGCCAAGAAAATGAATTTTTAAAATGCTGACATTTAAAATGCACACACTTTACTTTACAGAAATGCAGACACCTACGTACATACCTGAATGCTTAACCCCGCTTTTCGCTTCGCCAGCGCAGGGTAATGACATTTTAGATTCTTCATGGAATTTCACAACTTTTCTGTTGTTTCTTGGAAAAATTGCGCATAATAATCTAGAGAAGTTACTTTCTATATCCATATAAAAATCTCAATTTGGTCCCTGTGGTCATATTTTGACTTTCTTCGGCTTTTTCTCGCGAAGAGAAATGCCCCCAAGTGTCTGCTTTGCCAGAGCCAGTCACATATGCGTGTATATTAAAACTACATTTTCCTGGGAAAACCACATTTTCAAGCTGGCCTCCAAAGCCAGTCGCCGACTGGGCATCCTCCATGGTGCGAAGTCCTTCCTTGGCACACCTGAGCTCCTCACCACATACAAGGCTTTCATCCGCAGCTCAATGGAATACTGTTCCCCCCTCTGGGCCGGTGCTCCTGCCTCACACCTAGCTCGTCTTCACGCTGTTGAAACCAAAGCTTTCAGGATCATTGGAATCTCCCGCGATGAAGCCGATTCTGAGGGCCTTTCACTCACTCACCGCAGGCAGGTTGGTGGTCTTTGTGTCTTCTACCGACTCCTCTCTGGCCTTGCCCCCCCAGCTCTCTCTGTGCTCTGTCCCCCAAATATTCCTTCAGGTCGCACAAGATCTGCCAGCAACCCTCTTATGGTGAAATTGCCAAAATCAAGACTCTCTGCTCACCTTCACTCCTTCATTCCTCTTTACTCCCGCCTCTGGAACGAACTCCCTCACTCTCTTCAATCCCACTCCACCCTCCAGGTCTTTAAAGCAGCTGTTCACCACCATCTCTTATCTTCCCCCATCCAAAACCTCGATCTCCTCCACCACCGTTAATTCACCCCAGATCCACTTTTTTTTGAAACACCGACTTCCTTCTTTGCTGGAAGTTCTCGCAGTGTCCATGTGTTTTATACATTTAACACCTCCCCTCTCCAACCCCCCCCCCCCCCCGCCTTCCCATGCCTCCTCCCCCCAAGCCCTCTCCCTCCCACAGATCTTCCATTGTCCCTGTTCTCTGCTGTTGTACTTGTGTGCTTCCCTCTCTCTCCCCATCTTGTCTCCCACACGCTCTGTCTCCCATAGTGAGACTCAAAAGCTCCCTTTTTGTGTTTTGTGTGTCCGTTTTTTTTTTTGTGATTGATGTTAGCTCTTACACGAGCCTCGATCGTGAATACAAAACAAAATAAAAACAATTTAAAAAAAACTTTGGAGAAAATGAGTGGAGATTTTGATCAAAATGATATCATTTAGTGGTGACAATTCCCCCACACCCAATTCTTTTTCCAACCCCCACACCCTCCCCATTTTAAAATCCCTGGTCCATGCCTGATGTATATTATTGTGGCTATGCCATGTCACTTTCTATTTCTGTGAAATATCTGAGCCAGGCATTCCCGTTCAAGATCGCTAGAGTTGATGCCTTAATCAGCATGTGCTCAAAGTCAAACATTCTAACAACTAAGCCTAACCTGCCTCGTAGTCTGTCGTCCCAATTACTTTATTTGTGATGTTTTACACTCTTTGTGGTCTAATAATAATCATTTTACAAGATCCTTCGCTGTGATATACAAGAAACGTATTTACTTGCAGATTGGAACAGAAAGGTCTCCTGTAACATGATAGGCGGCAGTGCACAGAATCCAGAGCAATTTTGTTGCTTCCCTTATCCCGTTGTGAACAAAAGAACCAGATGACATCCCTATGAGATATCAAGGCCTAAAGTCCACCAGCCATTTCCTTGCATCTTTTGTCCACCAGTGAAATCCCTGACAGTGACACAAGATAAGGCTTCGACCTCCACTTTTTAGAAAAAATGGATTGAAAGATTTCCAGATGCAGTATTGTCGATGAGATAAATGTAATCTTCCTTTACGAGCCCCGAATGCATACTGCAGCAAAGGTCAAAGGACGTAGTAGAGAAGTGGCAGCACTGATGTTGTGGAATTTCCATTTTCATGGAAATTTCCATCCTCGCCACGTGACCAATGCCGTACGCACCTGCTCCCAGACTTGTGTTTTTCCCATTATCCACAAATTCTATTTTTCAGCTTTTCTTTCTGCATCACAAGCTTTTCTTTATTACACCTGTTAAATTAATGGTGCAAAAGGAAACCCTTTGGAAGCAAAAAGAGAATCGAGGAAGACGGACAAACACCGTGTTCTCCCTTAACCCTACACTGTCGTACTTGCCCAACTTCAACATGGTGTTTTACTGTATATGTTGGCATCAGTAATGTGTGGTTGTCACCACTAAATGATTACACTTTAATCAATATCTCCTCTTTGGGACTAATAGCAATAAAGCTTTGTTCACTTGGACTGTTTTCCATTTCATTATGAGGGCCTTTAAATAAAAATCTAAAAACAACACTTATTTACATGTATTATATCAGTGACAATATCATAGTTGTTGTCTGCTGACAGGAAGCTCAGCAGGTGAGTAAACTGAGTAAAGCTTAGAACTGTATATTTCATCGGTGTGGGTTCACCTGCGGCCATTCGGTGTGGGCCTTCAACAAGACACACTGCAATTGCCTGGCATCCTTTCTGGGGAAATTTTTCAGCTGAGGGTTTCATCCAGACTCTCATTCATAAAGTGCTCACTGCTTTTGAAAGACAGTTGTAACTCGGATGGTTTGAACAGGTGTGATTTTTCTTCAGGTGCGAATTCATCACCATCGGTTAGTTTAGAGGATGGAATCAATCGGAGCAGAGAGAGAAAGCAGAGTGTGACAAAAAGCACCCGAGTGTTGCTTCTAGACGTGCTGCGGTTGGAATTGAATCTCCCAAATGTGGATCACACTCCTCGACGTGGATATTCCCCAAAGATAATCAAGAAAAAAATAAAAGGGAAAAGTCAGGTTCGGTGGCATTGTGATCCAAGCGTTTGCTCTGAATCTGGGGTGTCGGTTGTTTGATTCCGACCCTGGCCATATCATCCCAAAGACTTTTAAAATGGTACGTGCTGCTTCCTCGCTTGATGCTCAACATTTGGAGGATGGAACACAGACAAACCCTGTGGATTGCAATCCATCGGGAGGTAGATTTCTCCCTTAACCCTTTGTGTACGGGATTTTTTTTTTGATAAAAATACCCCCAGTACGGGATTAATTTGGCATTTTGGTACAGGAATGCAACCACGTACTGACGATCTATTTACAGGTACTAGCAACGGTACCTGCCCTATGGGCGGGGCTTCAATTGGGAAGCCCAAATAAAAAGGCAAAATATCAGAAATTGAAGGCTTTTTTATTTTAAACAATTCATATAAACAACCGTTGAATCGTATCACACGCAAATCATCAAAATCTAAACAGTACATGGTGCCCATTTTGAAAAAATATTGAATTCTGCAAAACGGAAGCAGCCGCGACACGTCTTTCTCAGTCGCTTTGCATATGCTGCCGTGTTACTTCGGAGCCGCACGTTTATATAGGAAGAGTTCGTCAGGAGTCGATCTGCTCTCTCCTGGTACTGTTACGGGGTCCTCCCCTATACCCTGGTCTCGGTAAACCTCCGAACCCCGAGAGGGTCCCCGGCAGAAAGATATGATATCCTTGGTGGAAATTAATCAATAATGAAACCCTCAATGAAACCATCAACTGAAACAATCAAATCAATAAGGAAACCACACCAAGGGTTATGAACAAACAATAATATATTATAAATCACACCGGAATCACGACACAAATAATAATAGCAATTCACCCTACAATCCCTATCTGAAGATGGTACCACCTTATCTAGTCCTTTACCCAAACTCACGGCACTCCCCCAATGTCTCTGTACCCCTCCAAGGCGAAGTCGATTCGCTCCAGCGATCGTTGAATCAATGTCCGATCAAAATCAATTGAGGCGTGGACGATTGAAGCAACCCAGAGGTCACGTGGTCCAACACCTGGCAATAGCGGTGCAATGGAAACCTCCCAAAGACGCGCTCCGACGTACACGTTTGCGGTTCAATCAGCGAGTCTCCTTGTAATCCTCCCAAAAGCCTCGTTCTGGCACAGCTGTCCCTGGCAACCCACCGGGGAATAATGCCCGGCTGACGCGACAAAAACCTTTTCACTGAAGGTAGTGCACGTGGCGAAATGGCGGATGGCTTTCACTCGAGCCGGGGCTTTGAGGCAGGGATACTCCGGAACCTCAATGCAGATACCCGACTACCCAGGCTCCACAGCACTCCGGCGATATCACCTATCGCACGAACTTCTTTTCAAGGGCGCAAAGTTCATTCGCACTGTACGCTCGACCGCTCGGTGCGGAGCTTCCACCAAAAACGTCTTTTTTCGATCTCCTCACGCCTCTTCTTCCTCGCTCCACCTCTTCCAGTGCGCTATCCCATTTCCGCCATCATTTTCATCATGAGCGCTTTTAAACCTTTTAACCACAATAACCCTTACTGAGAACCAACAATAATAACAATACCAACAATAATTAGTGCCGAAGCCGTAACAGTACGTAGAATAAACAGTATTTATAGAATTTCAACAAAAGCCACATCACTCTTCATATCGGTAAATAGTATTCCATAGTGTTTGGAAAAATTGGAAAATTGGAAAACTTGGAAAAATTAGAACAATATAGCCTATTTTATTCCCAGGGGGCCCAGAAATACCCACCCAAAATATCGTTGCAATCGGTTGAGCCGTTTTTGCGGTACCTTCGAATAACGGACGGACATTTGGTGAATTATAGTAAGATTAGCCCATACCAATAACTTAAATCATAAATCACTTGATGTGATTATATACTAAGCGATAAACACTATACCTGATAGACATGTCCATTAAATGGCACCTCCATCTCACCATTGACTCAAACTGAAATAATTCTCCAAGTATGGGAAGTGAAGTATATTATTTAGCTTTAGTTATACTGTAATATCCATGAAGTATATCACTTCTAGTGGTGATTTGCTTTCTTTAGGATTAGGCTGAGGACAGAGGGAAGTGGAGGAGTATCATGGTCAAGGCAGGGCAGAAGCTTGGTACCATTGGACCTCAGCACTTATAAAGGGAAGAGGCGGACAAGAAGAAGAGGATTCAGTGACCAAGCAATTGTATTTATATTTACCGGTACATAATATAAGGATTTATTCCTGATGTTGTAGAGGATCATAGTTCCCATAAAATTGTAAAACTGTAATGAGGACATGCAACACCAAAACAGACCGACAGGTCACTGGTTCAAGTATTGATAATAATCAAGTGCCATCTGTGATTGCATGGTGTTTGCGATGAGCTTACGGTTACTCTGAACGGTGAGGTTGTTCCGTCCATCGTCTCGGCCTTTTCTCCCGAAACCAGCGCTGAGCTGCTGAGCCGCCAGTGTTCCACCAGAGAATCTGAGGTGGTGAGGATAGAGGGAAACAACGGTCAAACATAAAACCACAAACATTGAACACGTGATGTCGTGGACTTTGCGTAAAGCCGTTCTTGAGGTCAAGCTGCCTTCGATAACTGTGAGCATTATGATGTGTATACCTTAAACTTATGCGGTTTTGAAATTGGTAAGCAGTTGACGAGTTATCGCTGCTTTCAATCTGCCCTCAACATTGAGGATTTATTTACTGCATCTGCTGCACGCCCTGTGAACTTTTATCAAAACAACCAATCAGGAAAATACAAGCCAAGGTCAAAATAAATGACTCGCAGCTAGATCATTAAATCACTCATGGACAGTGCCCTGAAAAAACAATTTAGACAGTGGTTAAGGTTAGCATCCTTCTTCTTAGATAGGACACTATCAGGGGTACCAAGCATTGCCAGCTTCTAATCCTGTTGGCATTTTGAATAAATAAAATTTTGTTTTTTTTTCTATTTTTTGCGGGGGCCTAAAACACTTTCCTACACCCACGAAAGAATGGGGTCGTGGATCATTTAATACTACCTTTCGCATCGCTACAAGGTCTTAGGCATTATAGAACAATTTAAAAATCCAAAGAAATCCAACTTTATTTTTCTAAATTTTCAAAAATAAGAATTTTTTTTTGCCTAAAACACTCCCCGACACTTATTGAATCTCTGAAATATCTGTTCGGCCATCTCTGAGAAAAATGGCGACGCAGAGACAGGACAGACAAGCATCTCTCTCATAGTATAGCTTATCGTGGAGCAATACCCAAAAGGGACAGTGTGCAATGACCGCCTGGAATTATATAAATTGATATCAACACTACTCCTGCACAGCAATGTTTCTGCATTGAGAAATGCCTTTTGTAGAGAAAAAACAAGTAATCCAAACATTAAGACAAACCGAAACACATGCAGCTTAGCCCGAAGAGCAAAGTACACGGTAAAGCTCATCCAAACAATACACGTACCCCTTCACCCAGAGGCCAAAATACATGGTCGTACAAAATACTCATGCAATATAGTCCGAAGATCGCATTATAATCAAGCCAAAAACAGTGAATACTAAATATAAAAGTTGTGAAAATAAGCTTTAAAGCTGAAGTGAACCACAAAGACAACAGTGTCAAAATGACCAAAAAAACAAAAATCTTTACTGACAACAGAAAAAAATTCAAAGGCAGAAATAAACGTTAAAAAAAGACAAAAACAAGTAAACAAAGAATAAGAAAAATATGAAAAAAAGAAAAAAAACAAATAAAAAAGGCATACCAAGATAAAAACACGTTTCATAGCAGATGCATATATATCATCTTTCGATAAATTTACCAAATGTCTGTCTGTTCCCAGGTACCACAAAAATGGCGAAACCGATTGCAACGATATTTTGGGTGGATAATGCTGGGACCCCCTGGAGTAAAATAGGCTATATTGTTTTTCCAATTTTTTCACAATTTTTCAATTTCCAGTTTTTCCAAGCACAATGAATGAATGAATGAATGATCCTTTTAAAGCCATATTCCCCGCTAGAGCGGGGTTAGCCTTGCGGGCCCCATGACAATCATGGTTCCCTGTTTTGAGGCAATGTTTTTAAGGCCGGATGCCCTTCCTGACGCCAACCCTTGGTCGCCTCTTACGATGCGCGCAGGGATACGGTGTACCTATTCTAAACCGGGGTACACACCGGGATCATTCATCCCAACAAGCTGGTACTCAATTTGCCGACCTCGGAAGGATGACAGGCTGAGTCAACCCCCCTGGCGTTAATTCGGCGATCGACCGGGATTCGAACCCAGGATCCTAGGATCCCAAGCCAGCACCCTAACCGCTAAGCCAACACCAGGACTGGAAGGACTAAGCACAATGGAATAATATTTACCGATATAAACAGTGATGAGGCTTTTGTTGAAATTCTACAAATACTGTTTAGATTTTGATGATTTGCATGTGATATGATTTGACGGATGTTTATATAAATCGTTTAAAATAAAAAAGCCTTCAATTTCTGATATTTTGCCTTTTCATTTGGGCCTCCCAACCCGGGCACGTAGCCCGGGTACCGTTGCGAGTTTATCATAATAAGCGGATTAAGCTAATGACAAGATGTTACAGTCCGCTCCGCAATAACTCTCCAAGGATATTGTCACAACAGCAACCAGATTCGGCGGTGTAATGTTGAGAGCATCCATTCTGAGTCTGAGAGGTTGGCAGTTTGAACCCCAACCGAGTTATAGCAAAACCATGAAACATGGTATGTGCTGCTCCCTTGCTTGATAGTTCAGCATTTAAAAAGGATAGAGCATGGACCTAATAGCCATACGTTGGCAATCATATGTGTATGATTTATAGGCCTAATGGCCTCCTGCATTGAAATTTGAAGTTCCTTGTGATCAGCGGATTAAATAAATGAGAGGCAACACGGTCAAATGATGTGCTGTCGCGTAAGCGAACTATTATTAATTATTATTACTATCAGAGTACATGCCCTATGGATGATCTTGGTCCAAGCATGCAACACGTTCTTCCCGACGCATCCCTTTATTTGGGCGGTGTATAGGCATCAGATCGCTGTCCCGATCATTCCCCCCCCAAAAAAACAAACCCAGGTTACATATTTGAAGCAAAAACATGCATACTGCTTATGTGCATATATAATACATCGTGGTATATAGCTCGGTTAAAAAAATTGCATGCACCCTCCATTAAAAAGGAAGAAAATGCCAAAATGGGCGAAAAAAATCATTATTCAAAGGCATAACTTCAGGGTACCCTCATTAATCCCTGAAAGTTTCGGCTTCCTTGGTCAAATCCTCTTGGAGCAGTGGATGAAACATACATACATACACAAATAAGCCAAAGCTCCATTATGTATAGATTACAGAATAAGGTTTCTGTGGCAGCATCTCCCAAACGCTTGACCTCCAGCTACCACTTCGAAGGATGGAGGCAATGGGTTTATAGGAACACCATCTCCTCCAATTCTCTGCCAAGCCATATACTATCCTGACTCGAGCATATACCTTCGTCATCGCCGAGTATAAACCCTGGAACTCAAAACAAAATATCATCGTAGTAGAACCTACACCGTATGGACTGGAGTGGCTTAAGAAGAAGGTGCAGCATCACCTTCTTAAGGGCAACTATAGGAACGGGTGGTAGTTGGTGGTTCTGCCTGGGATGTCCATATCCCATGATTAGAAGAACCACCTTTAGAGGCCATTTTTCCCCGCAGAGCAGGGGTTGGCCTTTTTCGGGCACCGTGGTCCACTTTTTGAAGCAATGTTTTATGGCCGGATGCCCTTCCTGCCGCCAACCCTGTTAGTCGCCTCTTGCGAAGCAGGGAATTACCAGTGAGCTGGTAGTCAATTTGCCGACCTCAGAAGGATGACAGGCTCAGTCAACCCCCCTGGCGTTAATTCAGCGATCGACTGGGATTCGCACCCAGGATCCGAGGATCCCAAGCCGGCACCCTAACCGCTAAGCCAACACCAGGTTTCCACATCCCATGATTAATGAATGAAAACTTCTTGGTTGATTTAATCCTGTTTTATGTCCTGAACATTTCATCAAATGGTTTGGGAACTATTAACCTTCCTCTCTTTGCGAGATTGGACATTTCCCGAATGTATATTTATTACGCCACTGTGTGAAAGTTCGGTTTGCCTGCATCAAATGTGATTGAAACACATTTGATTCAGGTAAATCGAACTTAGCAACCTCTTTGGACCAATTTTGAACAAACAACACTTGAACCACAAAGCGAATTTTTCTTTCGCTCATTCGTGAGGCCATTCGGGGTTATGAGGTCTGTTTACACAAAAATTGGCTTTCGGCAAGTGCGACAGTTGTAAACGTTTCAATATTTGCATCATTGCGGGCCTTCACCTTTGGATGAGGTGCTCACTTATTAGCATTGTTTTAAGATCTCTCCAAAGAATTAACAAACCCTGTAGGAGGGGTGGGGATCAAGGGGGAGTGCGCAGTGTTCCAGCCAGAATTTAAAGCCTCACTCTTGGACATGTTTCTGCTTTTGAAAGCATCATCGGCAACACAAAAAAAGATTTAAAATGCAAGGCCTTTGGTGAGGCCTGTATGCGTGAGGCCTGAATGATGTTTTACTCCACATTGCGTGAGGGATACTTTGAGTAAATGCCTCGTTTGCATGGCCCAACACGTCATCAACAAACAAACAACATGCATTTTAAAAGGCCATTTTCCCTGCTAGAGCGGGGGTTAGCCTTGCGGTCCCCATGACAATCTTCTCCATTTTGCCCTATTTTCTGCATCTCTCCTTGTTAACCCCCTTGCCCGCATTTCTTCTTCCACCATCTTTAGCCAAGTCTTTCTCGGTCTTCCCCATCTTCTACTTCCTTCTACATTCATTTCCATCACTCTTCTCAACCAGTCACTTTCATCCTTCCTCAACATATGACCAAACCATCTCAACCTGTTCCTCTTCACAGCATCAATCACAGGCTCTATTCCCATCATCTTTCGCAATTCATCATTTGTCTTCCTCTCTCTCAACGATACTCCGCACATCCGTCGAACCATTCGCATTTCCACCCTTTCCAACCTTCGTTGCTGCTCTACGTTCATTACCCATGTCTCGCTCCCATAAATCATAACACTTCTCACACATGCAGCATACACCTTTCCCTTCAGCTTCAACGACACTCCCCTCATCATCAGCACGCCACTCAATTCCCGAAACTTCTTCCATGCACATCTCACTCGAGCAACCGTTGCCGAGTCTGATCCACCTTCTCCATTCAGCATGTCTCCGAGGTAGCAAAATGTTTTCACACCTTCCAGCTTCACACCGTCTCCAAGATCCAACTCACCATTTCCTCCATCTGCAGCTCCCTCTGTGCACACCTTACATTTGAATGTAGCTGCCACACTGGTTAATGACCCTCTCAGACCACTACATTTTTGATGAACCCACTCAGCGCACATTGTACACTGAATGGAGTTCACTCCGACACCCTTCCTACACACAGCACAGGGCCACTTCCCAGTTCTTTCCACCTCACCACATGCTTTACCACTTGCCATCACCTTCGTCTTTCCGATATTCACCTTCAGACCTTTTGTCTCCATACATTCCTTCCACGTGTTCATCTTTTCCTTCAGTCCATCCATACTTTCCGCAATCAACACCAGATCATCTGCATACAACAACTCCCACGGTAAACCCTCCTTTACGTTCTGAGCCAGCACCTCCATCACAGCTACAAATAGTAGTGGACTTAGTACCGACCCCTGATGCACTCCCACCTTCACCTCAAACTCACCACTGTTCCCGTCCTTCGTCCTTACAGCTGTGCGCGCTCTTTTGTACATTGCCATCACTACTCTGATCAACCATTCCTCCACTCCTAACTTCCTCAATGCCCATGTCAATACTTTGCGTGGAACCCGATCGAATGCTTTCTCCAGATCAACAAACCCAAGAAACAACTTCTTCCTCTTCTCCATGTACTTCTCCTGCAACTGCCTCACAATGAAAAGCGCGTCTGTCGTTCCTCTTCCTGGCATAAATCCAAACTGCATTTCGTCGATCTTCACTTTCTTCCTTATCCTCCTCTCCAACACCCTTTCCAATACCTTCATTCCATGCTCCAATAACTTTATCGCTCGGTACGAGCCACACTCCAGAGGGTCACCTTTCCCCTTGTATAGAGGGACGAGGGTACTCAGTTCCCAATCCACTGGAATGCGGCCTTCTTTCACCACCAGATTACAGATCTCTGTCATTCTCTTCACACCCCAACTTCCTGCTGCCTTCAACATATCTCCCACAACTCCCGTCGGCCCTCCCGCTTTTCTACCCTTCATTGCTTTTATCGCTTCCTCAAGTTCCTTCTCAGTTATCTTCTCTGCCGGTCCTAAAACTGGGTTACTCTCTATGTTGCCATCCCATTCATTCTCTGTATTCAACAGCATTTCCATATATCTTTTCCATCTTCCTTTAATTCCATCTGGGTCGACAACGATTTGTCCCACTTCATCCTTCAAGCAGCTCACCCCCATCACATCACACCTCTCTTTCGCTATCTGCTTTGCAATCCTGAATACCGCTCTCTGACCCTCTTCCGAATCCAAGCGTTCTCCGAACATTTTCCTACATGCCTCCTGCGCCTTTGCTACCTCTTTCTTTGCAGCCTTCCTGGCTGCCTTATAACTTTCATGCTCTGCTGTTTCTGCTCCCGTACCCTTCGCCTTCTGCCACTCCTTGAACTTCTTCCTCTTCTCGTCAATCCTCTTTCCAACTTCATCATCCCACCACCATGTTTCCGAGTGCCTCGGTGGTCCTTTTGTCCATCCACATACCTCACCAATGGCTCCCAACAGACTAGCTTTCATTGACATCCAACCACTTTCAAGCTCAACCACATCATCCTCGACCCTACTCAGCCTCTCTTTTAATGCCTCCCTTACTGTCCCCTCTTTCAACCTCCACACCTTCATTCTCGGTTGGTACTTCACCCGCCGAGCTCTCCTCGCACCTTTCACCCTTACGTCGCAGACAACCAAGTGGTGCTGTGAAACAGCCTCCTCCCCCGGGATCACCTTTGTGTCTCGGAGGTGCCCCCTATCTCGCCTGCGCACCATCAGGTAGTCAACGGTTGTCGTCGACCCACCTGACGTGTATGTAACAAGCTTATTATCCTCTTTCTGGAACTGAGTATTACAAATCAACAAATCAGCTCCATCAGCAAACTCCAAAATCCTTTCACCTTCTCCATTTCTCACACCATATCCGTAACCCCCATGAACTCCGTCAAAACCATCCATACTCCTTCCCACATGTCCATTTAGGTCTCCTCCTACCACAACAACTTCCTCATCTTTGACGTTTTCCATCAGCTTCTCTATCGCACACCAGAACTTATCCTTCTCTTCATCGCTCCGACCAACCTGCGGAGCATATCCCGAGATGACATTCACCAAGAGCTTTCCAATCATCATTTTCACCATCATCAACCTATCACTCACTCTAGTCACACTCACCACACTGTCTACAAACTCCTCAGAAAACAGGACACCAACACCATTCACGCCCTCCAGGCACCCTTGCCACACAAACTTGTATTTCTGTCCCTGCCTACCCTTCACCATTCTCACACCACTTCCCTTCCATCTCGTCTCTTGCACACAACATATGTCCACTCTTCTTCTGACCAATACTTCCACCACTTCTCCTGATCTCCCTGTCATTGTCCCTACATTCCATGTCCCAAACCTCAGAAACCGATCTCCACTTCGGGCTGTACCCTGCCCACATGTAGTTGTAATTGTCATGGTTCTCTTTTTGAGGCAATGTTTTTTATAGCCGGATGCCCTTCCTGACGCCAACCCTCTTAGTCGCCTCCTACGACACGCAGGGATACGGCGTACCTATTCTTATCCAGGGTACACACTGGGAAACGTTTAAAACATGGAAATCCTGGGGGGGGGGGGGGGGGGGTGAGCACCGCTGCGGTTTAAACATATTTAAATAAATATTTAAACAAAACCATGAAAACAATCTGGGAAAAGTCTCTAAGTGAGAACGTGGATTTGAGAAAGCAGGAGCAGAGGTGAAAGAACAAACGAGAATATAGGGGGCGGGGCACAAGTCGAGACGAGGAGGCCGCACGAGACACCAGGCCGCACGAGGCGCGGACAAAGAAACGACTAATTACACACAAATTTGCAACAACTACAAAACCAAAACCAAATAGAAACACACAATAACACATACACAACAAAATACGCAGCGGAAATTTGACAAAGAAACGAACGGGAAAACACAAACTTTGATGCCGTGGAGAGATTGAAGCAAGCCCCGTCGCTCGAGGGACCGGAAGCGGAACCCCAACAACCCAACACGTCATCAGTGATGTTATAATTTATTTGACAATCAAAGGAAAGAGAGATTCTCAGCCAAACTTGCAGATACGTCAACGGTCCTGAAAATAGCCATCAGGGAGTGCAACCAGACGAGTCGATGCTCAAGGAGGCAGATTTGAACCTGACACAAAAAGTTAGCTCGAAAAGAGCTCAGCGATTGTTAAATTTGAGGAATGTAACAAGGCCAAACTAGAACGGCATTCAGTGGAGAGCATACCTCTACCACCTGGTTGGCCATATCACTCAATGGTGAAGAATAATTTAAAAAATTATACGAGCTGGATCCGGATCCAGATCTTCACCGAAATTGAATCGATTCTTCCTTATCACACACACAACCGGTCCAACAAGTTTCGTCCAAATCCATCCATACCTTTTTGAGATATCATGCCATGTATCGTTTTTGTCCCAATCTCCCAATGGTGAAGAATCACTTTTAAAATTCTAGTAGCCGGATCCGAATCCGGATCTTCAACAACAAACAACAACATGCATTTTAAAGGCCATTTTCCCTGCTAGAGCGGGGGTAAGTTAGCCTTGCGATCCCCATGACAATCTTCTCCATTTTGCCCTATTTTCTGCATCTCCCCTTGTTAACCCCCTTGCCCGCATTTCTTCTTCCACCATCTTTAGCCAAGTCTTTCTCGGTCTTCCCCGTCCTCTACTTCCTTCCACATTGATTTCCATCACTCTTCTCAACCAGTCACTTTCATCCTTCCTCAACACATGACCAAACCATCTCAACCTGTTCCTCTTCACAGCATCCATCACAAGCTCTACTCCCATCATCTTTTGCAATTCATCAATTGTCTTCCTCTCTCTCAACGATACTCCGCACATCCACTGAACCATTCGCATTTCCACCCTTTCCAGCCTTCGTTGCTGCTCTACGTTCATTACCCATGTCTCGCTCCCATAAATCATAACACTTCTCACACATGCAGCATACACCTTTCCCTTCAACTTCAACGACACTCCCTTCCTCGTCAGCACGCCACTCAGTTCCCGAAACTTCTTCCATGCACATCTCACTCCAGCAACCGTTACCGAGTTGGATCCACCTTCTCCATTCAGCATGTCTCCGAGGTAGCAAAATGTTATCACACCTTCCAGCTTCACGCCGTCTCCAAGATCCAACTCAACATTTCCTCCATCTGCAGCTCCCTCTGTGCACACCTTACATTTGAATGTAGTTGCCACACTGGTTGATGACCCTCTCAGACCACTACATTTTTGATGAACCCACTCAGCGCACATTGTACATTGAATGGAGTTCACTCCGACACACTTCCTGCACACAGCACATGGCCACTTCCCAATTATTTCCACCTCACCACATGCTTTACCACTTGCCATCACCTTCGTCTTTCCGATATTCACCTTCAGACCTTTTGTCTCCGTACATTCCTTCCACTTGTTCATCTTTTCCTTCAGTCCATCCATACTTTCCGCAATCAACACCAGATCATCTGCATACAACAACTCCCATGGTAAACCCTCCTTTACGTTCTGAGCCAGCACCTCAATCACAGCGACAAATAGTAGTGGACTTAGTACCGACCCCTGATGCACTCCCACCTTCACCTCAAACTCACCACTGTTCCTGTCCTTCGTCCTTACAGCTGTGCGCACTCTTTTGTACATTACCATCACTACTCTGATAAACCATTCCTCCACTCCTAACTTCCTCAATGCCCATGTCAATACTTCGCATGGAACCCTATCGAATGTTTTCTCCAGATCAACAAACCCAAGAAACAACTTCTTCCTCTTCTCCATGTACTTCTCCTGCAACTGCCTCACAATAAAGAGCACGTCTGTCGTTCCTCTTCCTGGCATAAATCCAAACTACATTTCATCGATCTTCACCTTTCGTACATGGTGTTATGTGGAATTATTATAAGTAAGTGCAAAATTTGCTACACTAGTGGAACCAATGTTTTTTTGCATCTATATACCCTTGGCAACAAGACCTGAGTTGGTTCCATTTTTTTCAATAGCGTCTTCGGCGACCATTTTGAATTTCAAAATGGCCGCCGTTTTTTGCAATTTTGTATGTATTCTAATTTCTACAGTCTTAAATTACACAGAGATAACTATAATTACAATAATGCAAGAAATATGAACATTTGCTTTATTCTTTTTTATCTTACAGGTATTCATAGACAAGTTGGATTTCAGCTTCACCGCCGCATAATGTCATCGTTTGAACAGCCGCCTTCTAAGAAGCAATGCACAAGTTACGAACTTTATGTATTCTGCCAAGAGAGAACTCCTGAACCTTTGGTTGACGTTGCTCATGCCAATTTCAAATGTGCAATTTCAAATTTCCAGGGAGCAGGCACCACCAAAACACAATCACGCAATGAAAAGATAAATGGAACATGTGCACTTATTGGACAGCACATCATCCAGGAGTTCAAATCTGATCGGCAGGTGCAATATCAGCCAAAGTCCTCAACTTCAACCTTCAGGTTCACAACTGAAACGCCATTCGGGGTTGGACTTTCACTCCATAGCCATCATGCACACCGCAGTCGCAGAGACATAGACATGTTGTACCAGAGTGGCGTTGGTGTTTCATATCAACGTGTAAAGGAGATCACTTCAAAGATTGCCACCACAGTCCAAGAGAATATGAATGAATTTAATGGCGTTTACATGCCTCCAGGACTGTTGAAAAAATCTGCCAATCAGATGCTCAGCTGATAACATAGATGCCAAGGTAGACACAGCTGATGGACGGAACACATTCCATGGGACTGCTCTTGCTGTCTATCAACAAGTTCCCCCAGATGTATCAGAATACGAGACTGTAGCTGTACAAGTACTATACAAGGAATGACATAAATGCCAGAAAAATGGTTAATCAAAGTGTTTTATGTGAAAAGATACATACAAAATTGCAAAAAATGGCGGCCATTTTGACTTTCAAAATGGCCGCCAAAGACGCCATTGAAAAAAATGGAACCAACTCAGGTCTTGTTGCCTAGGGTATAAGGATTCCAAAAAACATTGGTTCCACTAGTGTAGCAAATTTTGCACTACAATGACACAACACCATGTACTACTTCTTCCTTATCCTCCTCTCCAACACCCTTTCCAATACCTTCATTCCATGCTCCAACAACTTTATCGCTCAGTACGAGCCACACTCCAGAGGGTCACCTTTCCCCTTGTATAGAGGGACGAGGGTACTCAGTTCCCAATCCACTGGAATGCGGCCTTCTTTCACCACCAGATTACAGATCTCTGTCATTCTCTTCACACCCCAACTTCCTACTGCCTACAACATATCTCCCACAACTCTTGTCGGCCCTCCCGCTTTTCTACTCTTCATTGCTTTTATCGCTTCCTCAACTCAACCTTCTCAGTTATCTTCTCTGCCGGTCCTAAAATTGGGTTACTCTCTATGTTTCCATCCCAATCATTCTCTGTATTCAACAGCATTTCCATATATCTTTTCCATCTTCCTTTAATTCCATCTGGGTCCACAACGATTTGTCCCACTTCATCCTTCAAACAACTCACCCCCATCACATCACACCTCTCTTTCGCTATCTGCTTTGCAATCCTGAATACCGCTCTCTGACCCTCTTCCGAATCCAAGCGTTCTCCGAACATTTTCCTACATGCCTCCTGCGCCTTTTCTACCTCTTTCTTTGCAGCCTTCCTGGCTGCCTTATAACTTTCACGCTCTGCTTTTTCTGCTCCCGTACCCTTCGCCTTCTGCCACTCCTTGAACTTCTTCCTCTTCTCGTCAATCCTCTTTCCAACTTCAACATCCCACCACCATGTTTCCCAGTGCCTCGGTGGTCCTTTTGTCCATCCACATACCTCACCAACGGCTCCCAACAGACTAGCTTTCATTGACATCCAACCACTTTCAAGCTCAACCACATCATCCTCGACCCTACTCAGCCTCTCTTTTAATGCCTCCCTCACTGTCACCTCTTTCAACCTCCACACCTTCATGCTCGGTTGGTACTTCACCCGCCGAGCTCTCCTCGCACCTTTCACCCTTATGTCGCAGACAACCAAGTGGTGCTGTGAAACAGCCCCCTCCCCCGGCATCACCTTTGTGTCCCGGAGGTGCCCCCTATCTCGCCTACGCACCATCAGGTAGTCAACAGTTGTGGTCGACCCACCTGACGTGTATGTAACAAGCTTATTATCCTCTTTCTGGAACTGAGTATTACAAATCAACAAATCAGCTCCATCAGCAAACTCCAAAATCCTTTCACCTTCTCCATTTCTCACACCATATCCGTAACCCCCATGAACTTCCTCAAAACCGTCCATACTCCTTCCCACATGTCCATTTAGGTCTCCTTCTACCACAACAACTTCCTGATCTTTCACGTTTTCCATCAGCTTCTCTATCGCACACCAGAACTTGTCCTTCTCTTCATCGCTCCGACCAACCTGCGGAGCATATATGTATGTTCTGTATGTTCTTCTGTATGTTCGAATCTGGATCTTCACTTAAATCTAATCATTTCGTCCTTGTCACATTCCCTACATCTCTGCCAAATTACGTCTGAATCCGTCCACAACTTTTTGAGATATTTTATTCACAAACAAACAGACAGACAGGGGTGAAAACATAACCTCCATCCACCTTTGGTGGCGGACATAACAAGAGCGACCTGTCCACGATGGTCGATTAAATCTGCTGTTGTTGAGATAAGATATGGCTGTGGACCCTCGAGCAATAATCACCTGGCAAGAAACATCTAATAATCTGCGACCATAAAATTACCTTTGCATTGAGCACAGTATATACTGTACAAGCCAGAAAACACTAAAAAGAGCAATCAGAGATTGCAAACCCTCGCCAGGATGTATTGTCAGTGTTTTTTTTAAGGCTTTTGTATTAAAACAAATATGGCGGCCGAACCACGTGACCGATGACGTCATCATTCTTTTTTTCTCCACTAATTTATTCCGAGATTATGCTCCAAGAAATTTCATCTTGATCAGATGAAGTTTTGTACTTGTTGAATTATGACATCATAATGGAGGCACCTATGACATTAAAATATTTTATTCCCCATGGAGAGTTCTTTACAATGAGCCGTCTCAATTTTTTCTATTCGGCGCTTTCCGAGATACGGAGGTGCAAAGTTTTTCGATTTTTCCAAGATGGCGGCCGAACCACGTGACATATGACGTCATAATTATCATAAAAAATTCTTCACTTGGAGTTGCACGTATGGTGAAAATTTCCTGTCAATCGGACCAACAGTTGCAGAGAAAATCGTATTTATTCTGCGCAGACAAACAGACAGACAGACAGACAGACAAACAAACAGACAAACGGACTCAAATGCAATGCCCTCTCCTCTGGCGAGGGTAACAAAGCACTTTCCATCAAAGTCGACATGACGAAGAATTATTTTACAAAAAAAGGTTTATCGCTCTTTCTCTCCCACCAACCTGAAACCCAAAAGGAATTCGGAAATCATCACATTTTCCTCGTTGTGACAAAGAGTGCCATTGACCTTTCAGGCTTCACCGCTCATTTTGAGAGTGTTATTCCATACAGGCTCCCAACAAGGCCTGTGCCTCAAGCACAGTGCTTCCCAGGCCTTGCTCTGCAGAAGAGACCGAAACACTCAATGAATTTCCCCCTGGAATTTCAACCGCTGGTGAATTCCGACCGCGAAAAAATCTACCGGGTACTTGATGGTACAAACTGAGAACGACCATCTAATTATTTGCCTAACGGGTTTCCGAGGGGATTTTGAAGAGCCTATCGGTCTGTGTGTCGGCGAACGTGCGAGTCTGCATGCAGATGTGCATGCACACGTGTGTGCAGATCATTCATTTTAAGATCTCCTGCAATCTATATACCCTGACCGAGCTCCACATTGTGACATGACCGGTCTTGGTGTTGAGTGTTTCACTTGGAATATTTACAGGAAACATTACACAAGGCAGCGGATGTAATTTTAATGAATTTCCCAATAATTTCTGTCATCGGTCATGTCTCATGCGCGATTGGCCGATGCGGATAGATCACGTCACAGTTGCACATGGCGGTGATTGAGGGAGCCATCGAGGCATGCCATGGCAGGCATTGCTGGGAAATTCACTGGTGTTTTGCTTAATGTTGTATTTTCAATTAAGGAAGGAAAGTAAAAATATGATGATGACATGATCTAGCAGCTGTCTTTTTTTGAAATTATACTGTTTTGTTTTGGTATATTGTATTGTGTGGGTCTATGAATATTTCCCCTGCTGTGTGCATTGTTTATGGTGCCCAAGGGCAGATCTACACTGTATACAGTATTGTTGTATTATTTTATATGTAGACTTCTTCTTCTTTCATCTGCAGCACAATACCACGGGGTACCATCATTGACTGAGGGCACGGCTGTGTTGTTGATGGAATGCCATCTGTATGTTCGGGCAGGAATTTGGAATTTGTTCACAATGTCGGTGATAGCTCAGTTGCGAAGGATACCATGTGTGGGGTCTTTATCGGCCACCAATTAATGGCAGCAGATGGGGCACCCAGTTTATCGCCCATTCGAGGGACGGTACACACATTGATAAATGACCCTGCCTGGGAAACACCGGATTGGCAGTTTATAGCTGGGTCGAGATTCAAACCCAGGCTAGACAGCTTAGAGGCGAGTGTGTGTACCTCTAGAGTCTAGACCATCCTAACAACCCATACATTGACTGAGGATCATGGAAGACCTGTTACCCAAATTGCATGCACATGTGCAGACAGACTCCATACAACACAGGACTTGAAACCCTCTCCTCCCCCCACCCCCTCTTTCCCTACCCCCCTCCCCCTCCCCCCCCCCGCTCTTTCCCTCCCCCCCCCACCCCCCACCCATACCTCACAGATGCTAACCCACAGGGTTTATCGTTGCATTGCCTCTCAATGTTCAGCATCAATACTCCAGTCATTATATGGATAGATCCACCACAAATTGCAAAATAATTTATTTCTTCGCCAGTCATCTCAGAAAAGCTTCCAGAAAAACATATCAAAAGTCCTCCAAAATCAAATTGGTGGAACAATGTCTAATTTTCATAAATCAAAGATGGCCGCCATGATATATTGAATGTTCCGATTTTCACCAAATATTCACTTCAAATCAAACTATTTTCGACATATAAGTCTGTTTAATGTTTGATCATTACTACAACTAGGCATGCCCGTACGTGGGTGCCCGTTCCTTGCCAAAAAAAAAAAAAAACGCTACCCGTACGCTCTACCCCGCCCGTACGCCCGTACGCCCGTAAACAAAAAAAACAACGCTCTTCGCTTCCGCCCTTCGCTCTGACTGAATTGGGAGAAATAATGCGCATAAGAAATCGAGAAATTATTATTTTCTCCGGAAGAAATCGAATTACGAACCGTAATGGCGCACGCGCTCGGCTCGGCTCGCTCTCACATCGGCCACGCCTACGCAACAACGCGTTCTGTGATTGGCTGCCGGAAGTGCAGTCTTCACTGTCCGGAAGGTCGCATATCGCAGTTACGATGAATCGCAAATTAGTTTTAATTAGTTTTAAAACATAGTTGAACGCCAACATAGTTTGCCAACGTGAAATAAATGAATACGCTCTCAAATGTGCCGTCCGAGGCAGAGTCTGTTCGCCACGTTCGGCACACGTGATAGCTCGCTGCTCTCTGATTGGTTGAATCGTTTTTTGGACATAGCTCGGTAACTACTTCTCCGATTAATATGAAACCTTGAAAAGGCACATCCTCGGGTCCCCAGCAATATACCTGGCAAGTTTAAAGTATATCGGACCGGTAGTTGTCGAGAAACAGCGGTCACAGACAAACAGACATACATACATACATACATACATACATACATACACACAGAGATTACTGGAATTATAGATAGATAAAACAACATATCTAGCTGCTGCAGGTCACAATAATTACACCAAGTCCGTTTATCTATATTTGCAGACCATGGATTCCCTCCAGCAAACACACCCAGAAGTGTTTCAACATTTTCAAAATGGACCATGTCGTAAGAAGATCAGATATTGGGCAGGCCTCTCATCAGACCTGGTCATTGAACAGATATTGATGCGGAGCATGAAAACATCAGGTGGACTCACGCGTGGACGTGGAATGACGGAGACACAGCGTCTGGTGTGGTTGCTGTCGACCACTGCCTGTTCAGAAGTGAACATGGCAATGCAGATGTTGACTTCAGTGAGCTACTCGACGAGTGAGCAACATAAAGATATGTCAGACGCAAGACAGGGTAAGGATATGGCAGACACACAGGATCTCCTCACATGCAGTACCTGACAGAAATCCTTTTAATGATAATCTTCTAACTGACCTGTATGGGTAATACCTTCCATACCATTCCTTCCATACCATACCATTCCATGGTAATACCATATGGGTATGGGTAATATGGGTATGGGTAAATCTTCTAACTGTATGGGTAATAAAAAGAATGATTAATCTAACACTGACCAGTATTGTGACTGGTGTCACCGCTGCTGTCAATGTGAATGTTGACGGTGCCAAAGAAGTTGGAAACAAGATATTGACAAATATGATTGGAAAAAGTGTTGTACAGCATTCGCTCAAGAAAAAAGAACAAGTCGTCACCCTTAGTGCAACAGTGGATGGGACGCGAATATCGCCTAAATCCAGTGGACTGGGGCTGGTATGTAAAAGATGGGAAGTACCTGCCAGTCCTCACAGATAAGGACGCAGCCCCAGCAGAACTCCGAGATGTGGTTCGGTGTAATTGTAAAATGCGATGCAGCACCAGACAGTGTAGCTGCAGGAAGCATGGGCTCGATTGTTCAACCGGGTGTGGACAGTGTAGAGGCGTCTGTACCAATGCGACAAGCATTGAAGATGACGAGGCATTTGACGAATAATACGAATCAACTAGAACGCCACTCAGTAGAGCGCATACTCCCGCCGTGGGTCATGTTGGAATAGTACGATTTCACAAAAGTTTGAGGGAGTAGTTCAGTGACAACAGAAGACAAGACAACACAAGACAGACACTGCACAGATATATATTTAGAATATATAGAAGATAATGTTAAAAAAAAAGAAAAGGCAATTTCACTTACATTTTCGGATTCAGCGTTCAATTCTATATAGGTGAGTGTATTTTGAGGTACGTGTGACTTCAAATAAAATTGTAATCCAGGAAAAACGTTCGTTTCATTCCTTAGGGATACAACATGTAAAACTGGCCCAAACGTCAAAACAAAACTCGCTCATTTTGAGTCGTACAAGCTAATGCGACCACTCATTCTTCTGGGAAGAATCCGTGCACATGCTTGTCACACTTATAACTCACCTGTCTTTATAAGTTCATCAAATACTGACACCGCGATTGACATTCGCTGAGGTAAATGTTGATCTCTTCTGAGGTTTAAACAAAAAAAAAAAAAAAAAAAGTTTTAAAGCATTATACGTATCAGACGATACATTTTATGAGACGGGGAAACCGAGTACACACTTTGGTGGTTTTAAAATGACAGAATATGTCTTTATTAGAAGAAATAAAAAAGAACCTTGAAGACGACGCTGCTAACAAAATACACTGCTCTAACGCATAACCACGAGTTTAAACTACATTTACAACAAATATGGAAACTATTTTCATATCACAATGTTAAATATAGAATATATAGAAGATAATGTCTAAAAAAAATGAGCCCTATCTTCCAATAGCAAACAATACTTCAAAAAATTCCTGGATCTGGAATAATATCCTGAGCTTCACCAAAAACTAATCAATTCTTCCTTATCCCAAGGGCAATCATCCCACCAACTTCCATCCAAATCCGTTCAGAACTTTTCCAAATATCTTGTTCACAAACACACGAACACACACACACACACACACACGGACACGATCGAATGCATTACTCCCTGGCGGGAGTAATGAACAATCACAATGAACAGATATTGCATATTAGTTTCAACAGTATCATGTTATTTTCTAGTCTATTTTCAGTCGATGATCACAAAAAGTGTATTGATTTGGTGTCATTTGCTTTCAGTACTGAAAAGTAAATTGGATAATGTAACATAAAAGTGAAAAACAACAGAATAATGTAAAATTTAAATATATAACAAAATTTGCACCAAACGACATAAAATTGGCAGAACAACTCAAATTAGTGAGACAGTACTCCAACGACATTCAAATTGAATTTGTCCTGGATAAGTGTGCCAAGTGCACATTCATACTAAAATACCAATAGACCAACAAAAACGGACCACATAAAAATTTACATAATACAACAATACAGGAGCATTCATACCTCGGAATGGAAGAGGGCCACCAAATATGTCACAACCAAATGTGCAAAACAATTAACAGAGAATGCCTTTGGAGAACAAGGACGGTCCTGAAAACATACCTATCTCCAGAGAACAAAATCAAAGCCATAAACCAGCTCTCAATATCAGTATTCCAGTACAGCTGCGGAATAATAAACTGGACACAATCAGAAATCAATGAACTGGATATCAAAACAAGGAAACTCACCATCCACAAAAAGTTCTACAAAAATCAATACATCCCAAGAATGAACCTGCCGAGACGATAAGTAGATGGCGGCCTGATGGAGCTCAACCAAGTGCACAGAATGACAACTGTAGGATTGGCCGAATACATAAAAAGTGTAACAGACGACCAAATCCAATTTGTAAGCAAACACAAAGACAACAAACCAGAGAAGGTATCCCTAACCCACCTAGCAAATAAATTCCAAAGACAGGTGCAAATGGAAGATGTCACACAAGAAACCGAACCAAAAAAATAAGAAAGAAAAATATTTTTTTTAAATAGCAACAGAAATACACCGACAACTGGGAAAACGATAAAAGAGCAGGAAGGTATAAAAAAAAAAAAAGAGTTGGACAGATTGGGTGTAGACAAAGAAGGCTCTTTGGAAAGGCTAAGAAGAGGTCAGCTCAACTGGGATGGAGAACGAACCATTATAAATGCCCAAGACCAAGGACACTACATCAATGGGTTTAAGAAAATGGCAGAGAAGTGTAGGTTCTGCACGGGAGAAACAGAATAAATGAGGCGCCTCCTTTCAGGATGTAAAAAAAAACTCATGTCAGAACATCTATACACCCAAAGGGCACAACAAAGTATGTCGAGTAATCCACTGGTACATCTGCAAAAGTCTCAATATCCCAGTTCCAGAAAACTTATGGAAACATGAACTAAAAGCAATCACTGAAAGCAAAGAAGTAATGCTCACGTATGACCTAATGATCCCATCAAGCGTGAACATAGAAAACAAAGCTTTGTGACCAGATATAGTACTGAGGGTACAAAAAAAGGAATTGCTAATTGAGGTGTCAGTCACCAGCTATTTTGGTTTAAGTATTGCAGAAATCAAGAAAATGACCAGATACCAAGACCTCAAAAATGAAATGAAAAGATCCTGGAATCTGAAGAGCGCCAAAATTGTACCAGTGATTATTGGAGCAACGGGAATGATAAAAAAGATCCTTACAGAGATCTTTAAAAACACCCTTGGGAATAGTACGACAAATGAAATGCAGTTGGAAGCTGTCCCAGGCTCGGTGACGATCCTCAAAAGAGCCCTCGGAACAAAACTTTGTAAAGTTTTCTTATTCACAAATTGGTCCATGAATCATGATCCTTTACTGAAACGGAGGTGGATACTTCAAAACCTGGGAGGACTCCGTTATGGAGATAACAACTAATGACGTGACGCACACACATCAATTTTCATGGGTTAATGATCTCATTGGAATATTTTTTATTTTGGAAGACTGTCAGCAGGGAAGGTTGGATACGCCCCAGGTGGCAGACGGATGAGCAGTGGGGGATTCCTGCCAGTAACAGTCATCAACTTCGTTTTCTTGCGATCGTTTAATTTGGCACAAATACATTAATTTGGCACAGAAGCCAAATGCCTGGTAAAATCCTCGACGAATGCGTACCACAGGTGCCGATTTTAAGGTTCACTCACAGCAAAGCCTCCTGTGACAGCATGACTCCATCGAGCCAAACACACATACAGTATCTTTACTCATGCAGTCATTACTATCACTGAGTTGCATATAACAAGGCGAACGTGGTAGCCTGGATGCTTCAGCACCTTCTTCATTAGTTTGTCATTACAATTTAACACCCATCATGCTTTCTTGTCTCCATTCTCCCATTTTGAGATACAAAAGGCAAATAACCACAACAACAAAAAAATGGTTGTCATGTGGAAGATCCGGATTCAACAATGGTGGCACTGCAGAAACTATAGTACAGCTGCCCAAAACAGGTGAAGCTCATGTCCAAGGTTTCAATAACCGAATGGTCCTCATCAGGGATGGTACAGGTATCGTGTGCCAGGTGTTAACCTCCCAAAGGTGGTATGGGTCATGTGACTGCAATAAGTAATGGTGAGACCTAACTCGTTTTCTTTCATACTCGAGAGAAAGAAAATAATGTCTTCGGTAAAGTAGTTGTAAGACTAGAAATTCTCAAGAACTGAAAGACATGTTCCTGGTTGATGGAGATTTATGGAAACTCCTCTTCACTGTGAAGGCAAGACCTCTTTTGCTCTGACGAAGGGTTATCGGCCACAATGTCGGCTTCTCCTCGCTGCCCAACGTGGTTAACCTACGTCGCTCAACATTCTGTTGATTCCATTCATTGATGGAGATTTCTGTTGAGGAATTGAGCAAAGTTTTGCCTTTCAGATGAGCTGCGTGTACCACATAAGCTGTGCTGATGCAGTGCCTGCCCTTGCAGTTCCCGGTTCAATTCACCAATTGGCAGGCCATGGTGTCAGCACAATGGCCTACTCTTTTTGAATGGTACTGAAGGATTTTAACATCAGTCAGGGAATTCAAAGAGACAGGGCAGTGGACTTAGGGGCCAGGTACACAATACAAATGTTATTTACACCCACTGCCTTAACCACCATCCCCCGTTTTCCCCTCCACTCTTTTCCAATCACAACAAATGTTATGAATGGAAATTGACCAATGTGCTCATGACCTTTTCTTGAGAACATGTTGATTCCCTATTCGGCGGTGCACAAGCAAACTTAATTTCACAAGCAACAACTTTCTGCAAAAGGTTTGATCCAACTGTAAGCTTTCACCTTGTTGCTTCACAAACTGCATGTTACAATTGCAATCAGTGCTTTGCACTAAGTGTTGAACCAACAACAACAAAAACAACAACATGCATTTTAAGGCCATTTTCCCTGCTAGAGCGGGGGTTAGCCTTGCGGTCCCCATGACAATCTTCTCCATTTTGCCCTATTTTCTGCATCTCTCCTTGTTAACCCCCTTGCCCACATTTCTTCTTCCACCATCTTTAGCCAAGTCTTTCTCGGTCTTCCCCGTCCTCTACTTCCTTCTGCATTCATTTCCATCACTCTTCTCAACTAGTCAGTTTCATCCTTCCTCAACACAAGACCAAACCATCTCAACCTGTTTCTCTTCACAGCATCCATCACAGGCTCTATTCCCATCGTCTTTCGCAATTCATCATTTGTCTTCCTCTCTCTCAACGATACTCCACACATCCACTGAACCATTCGCATTTCCACCCTTTCCAGCCTTCGTTGCTGCTCTATGTTAATTACCCATGTCTTGCTCCCATAAATCATAACACTTCTCACACATGCAGCATACACCTTTCCCTTCAGCTTCAACGACACTCCCCTCATCATCAGCACGCCACTCAGTTCCCAAGTGTTGAACCGACAGCTGTTTACTATGCTGACACCTGCATGAAAAAAAAGGTGCAAAAGGAAAACATTTCTCAATTCGCCATGCTTGCCGCTTTGGGTGCAATTTGTATATTCAACGTACAGCATCGATAATGCCTTTGTCTTTTATTAACCTCATTTGCTTTTGTCTTTTTGTCTCTGGCCGATGGCCAGCCAAGCTGTGTACGAGTTCGACACGTGTCGGGAGTGCGGCACAGACACTCAGTTTGTGCTCAGAACACAGTCGGTGTTCATTTCGAATGCTCTTTGCCTTTGGTGCTTGTTTGACTTCTCTACCAAGTACATTGTGACTGCAACAGTAACAGTGGCTTTGTCTGAGTTCTCTCAATGCTATCTTTGTATAGTGTTCATGGCTACGAGCTCCCCCCTCCTCCGGTCCCCTTTCCAATGAGCTTTGTCACAGTACACTTACATTTTTGAAGGCCTGTTTGTTAGACTTCTCTTTGTGTTGATTGTGCAAACAGTTTTTTACAGTTCTGTTTGCTTCCATGGCTGCTCACTCTCGCCAATCGGCAGTTGCCAAGCATAGGAAGCCTGCCAAACACCTCTCAACATGAACTGAGGGAGGCCTTTGTCCCTTCACTGGGCCAAAATAGTCTGGGTTTTGAAGGTATATTGTTTGTGTTTGATCAATAAAAACCAAAGACAACATGAGGACCAAACAATGAAGAAAAAAATAAGGAAAACATAATTATCCTGTCCAAACTCCAGCGCTCACCCGCTCACCCTGTCGCAAACAATGGAGAGAATAGGATGAGTGCATAACAAGAGGAAAAATAAGCCGACATTACAGTAATGGCTTATACAAACCTGGGCAGCAGTGCTTATACAGCATGGGACACATTATGTGAGCAAGAGACTGCGTGTGGGCAAGATAGGAAGCTTAACGCTCTTTATGTCTGTCTGTCTGTTTGTTTATCCACACAGAATAAATACGATTTTCTCTGCAACCGATGGTCCGATTGACAGGCTTAACGCTCAAGATAGGAAGATCACGCCACAAAAGCATCTGAGTGACAGCGTGTCATTTTAATCCATGCAATGTAACCCGAACGCTCACAGATACTGTTGTCCAGTATGAAGCTCAATAATATAAAAAAGAAATAGTTGGTGTGCAAACAAATAGGATAAATTGCACGATAAAAATAT
The DNA here is from genome assembly GCF_964187855.1 of Myxine glutinosa. Classification (NCBI taxonomy): domain Eukaryota; kingdom Metazoa; phylum Chordata; class Myxini; order Myxiniformes; family Myxinidae; genus Myxine; species Myxine glutinosa. Next base: position 104,840 of record NW_027617233.1, on the reverse strand, counting down.
ACCAGCAAAGATAATAATGTTGAAATAAGTGCTTCAAATGAAGGTGAAGACATACTGAGCTTCAATAATGTTTCAGAAAAAGAACACCACGTGCCAGAGAAGTTCAATTAAAGGAGGAGAGGTAGTGCCGGTAAAACAAAAATAACAAAAAGGCTCGAAAAATGTTTGGAATTTGCTGTCAATCGTTACCTGAAGGTCGAGGATGGTAAAGTGAAGTGGTAAGTGGAGTCCGACCGCAGCACCTCCAAAAGTAAACGGTTGGTACAGCTGAATAAATAACCGACGTGGCACAGCACGGGAGGCTTCAACAACCACTCAGGTCTAATGTGGATAAACGACTGTCAGATACATGTGTGGCCGCACTCCGCACGCAACACAACCTGCAAGGAAGCGAGAAATACTCTTTCCGCCCGAAACATTGAGTCTCTTGCTTGTTTAGTGCTTCATCCAAAACAGAATCATTCGGCATGTAACAAATCTACCCTCGTATGTAAAATACCATTCGGTGATCAACGATCTGTGGAACGACTACAACTTTCTTCTTATTTTAACAACGATCTGAGGCATAACGTAAAGCAAACGTAAAGCCCGCAAACGTAAAGCGAAAAGCGGGGTTAAGCAATTGGTTCGTGTCCGTCCGTGTGGCCATCTTATCAATTTTTGATCGAAGAACAACTTATTTCAATTTAATGGTATAAATTGAACGAACACAAATCGGAAAACAAGTCTTTTGCTTTCACGTACCTTAGCTTTGTTTTTATGTACTTTGGCTTTGAATTTGTCCCGATCGCAAATGCGCAGAGGAGTGAGAGAATATTTTTCTCTGTCGGCCTGCCTCGCAGTCAAACAAAATTGAAAATCATTCCAAACAGGAAACTTAATGTTTTTAATGTAGTCATAAAGTACACAAACAACAGACATGAAGAACTAATGTAATGTGGTAGATAGGGTGATATAATAGACACTGGGTAAAGTGGTGGTAAAACGCAGAATTAATTTATTTATACGACTTTTACAATCTTTATTTAATTTAAATTTAATTATACCTGAACACTGTAGAACACAAATTGTTTGTCATACAGTCACGTGAAAAAGTAAGCACACCCCATGTAAAGTTTTGACTTTTTCAACATATTTCAACAAACAGCTATTTGATCTTCATTTCAACAATATTGATAGATAAAGGTGATATAATACAACAAATATCATGAAACATTTACATTTTGTAGTCCATTGTACGTAGTGTGTTCAAAAAGTATCCGACCTTTATTTTTCGTGCGTAAAAAAAAAGAAGCTAGGGAGGCGTTGATTGGTGCACGTATGGAGGCGATCCTAATGCGCACGCGTGAATTTTTTCCCACCTGCAGAAGCTGTCATTCGACGGCAGACCGCCGATGAGTGAGGACATGTAAGCGAGCGCCGTCGGATTTTCGTTTTTGACAAAATGACGGAAAAACTTGAACAACGCTACTGCATCAAATTTTGTGTTTTTTGGCCTCAGGGATGTTGGATGCTTCCATTGTGATGACTGCAACTTGGTTTCTGGGTCGTTCCCATAAACCCAGGACTCATCGCCAGTGATCACTGTGTTGAGGAAGCTGGGATCGCTGTTCACAGTCTCCAGCATGTCCTGTGCGATCTCCAAACGGAGTTGCTTCTGCTCAATCGTTAGCATCTTTGGTACGAACTTCGCTGAGATTCTCCTGAAGCCCAAATCCTCCTTCATAATGGAATGAACGGTGTTGAATCTTGCGGATCGTTTCCACTTGCGAATCGCCAAGCTTTACACAAAATCTGATGCAGTAGCATTGTTCAAGTTTTTCCACAGATTTCGCATGTGGAAAAAGTAAGTACACCCCTACATTTATCAATACTTCAAATACCTAAAATTAGAATCAGGTGCACCAGCTCAGGTGCAAATGATTAGAACATCGTTAGAGAGGATCTTGGAGGAACCTGTCTTATTTATACCTCAGACATTTAGTTTGGTTTGCTCTTTGTTGTTGAAGTGTGCGGCGTCACCATGCCTAGATCAAAAGAGCTCTCTGAGGCTGAGGCCTTCAGAAAGAAGGTTATAGATGCCTACGAGTCTGGGAAGGGATTTTAAAAGATCTCCAAACAATTTGAAATCAATCATTCGACTGTCCGGAAGATCATCTACAAGTGGAGAAGATTCCAAACAACTGCCAACTTGTTCAGGCCAGGCCGCCCCAGCAAGTTCAGCCCGAGAGCAGACCGCAAGATGCTGAAAGAAGTCTCGAAGAACCCCAGAATGTCATCACGGGACCTACAGGTAGCTCTTGCCACTGTTGATGTCAAAGTGCATGAGTCTACCATTAAAAAGAGGCTGCACAAATTTGATCTCCATGGGAGGTGTGCCAGGAGGAAACCTTTGCTGTCCAGAAAAAATATCAGGGCAAGACTAAAGTTTGCCAATGAACACCTAGGCAAAGACCAGCACTTCTGGAACAATGTGCTCTGGACAGATGAGTCAAAGGTAGAGCTATTTGGCCACAGTACCGGAAGACATGTTTGGCGAAAACCAAAGACAACATTTGACCACAAGGACCTGATACCAACTGCAAAGCATGGTGGTGGAAATATTATGGTTTGAGGCAGCTTTGCTGCATCAGGGCCTGGGCAGCTCACCATCATAGAATCCACTATCAATTCTTCATTGTACCAGAGGGTGCTTGAGGATAATGTGAGGCCATCTGTCGGAAAGTTGAAGCCCAACCGAAGGTGGACCTTGCAACATGACAATGACCCTAAACATACCAGTAAATCCACCAAGGAATGGCTGAAAAGAAAGAAATGGAGGTTTCTGGAATGGCCAAGTCAAAGCCCGGATCTAAATCCCATCGAGATGTTGTGGGGGGGGATTTGAAACGAGCTGTGCATGCAAGAAACCCCTCAAACAACACACAGCTGAAATAATTCTGCATGGAGGAGTGGACAAAAATTTCTCCCAGTCGATGTCAGAGACTGGTAGACAGTTATAAGAAATGCCTACTTGAGGTTGTTTCTGCCAAAGGGGGCAATACCACCGATTCGAGCCAAGGGTGTACTTACTTTTTCCACATGCGAAATTTGCATTTATGTTTATTTAATTTATACAATGGACTACAAAATGTAAATGTTTCATGATATTTGTTATATTATATCACCTTTATCTATCAATATTGTTGAAATGAAGATCAATTAGCTGTGTTGAAATATGTTGAAAAAGTCAAAACTTTACATGGGGTTCTTTTACTTTACTTTACTTTTTCACATGACTGTAATACTTCCAAGAACCTCCAGTTTTGTATGATTTCAATTTAAATAAAGATTCAATCCTGGACTACTTCAATAGCACGGAACTTTCGGATTTTTTGTTTTAACGATCATTAAAATCATTATTTTATTAAAATTTAAGGACTGTATATACTTAAACCCTGCATGTGGTATAGCGTTCTATGAACTCTCTAGTTACCTCCACCAACTGTGATGGAGGGAGGTTGTGTTTTCACCCCTTTCTGTTTGTTTGTATGTGTGAAAGATATCTCAAAAATTGTCACAGATTCAGACGAAATTTGGTGTACGGATTTTGGGTGTTTGACAAGGACGAATTGATTAGATTTTGGTGAAGATGTGTATGTGGATCCAGACATGAGAATTAAAAAATTTTTTTTCGTGATTCTTCACCATTGAGAAATGGGGACAAAAATACCTCAAAAAGTTATGGATGGATTATGACAAAAGTTGGTGGATGAGTTGGTTAGATGACAAGAACAAGGAAATTCGAGTTTTGTTCAGGTCAGCAGATCCAGATCCGGCTTATCACTGGGATACAAAACGTAAACTGTTCAGGCTGTCGCAAACGTAAACGTAAGTGCCGTTCTAGTTACCCTCGCCAGAGAAGAGGGTATTGCATTTGAGTCGGTTTGTCTGTCTGTCTGTTTGTCCACAGAATAAATATGATTTTCTCTGCAACCTGCAAGTTGAGTACCAGCTTGCTGGGATGAATGATCCCGGTGTGTACCCCGGTGTAGAATAGGTACACCGTATCCCTGCGCATCGTAAGAGGCGACTAAGGGTTGGCGCCAGGAAGGGCATCCGGCCATAAAAACATTGCCTCAAACAGGGAACCATGATCGTCATGGGGCCCGCAAGGCTAGCCCCCACTCTAGCGGGGAAAATGGCCTTAAAACGATCATTCATATTCATATTCTGCAACCGTTGGTCCGATTGACAGAAAATTGTCACCATAAGTGCACTTCCACTTGTAGAATATTCAAATGATAATTATGACGTCATATGTCTCATGGTACAAGCGCCATCTTGGAAAAAACCGAAAATTTTTGCACCTCTAATCTCTATATGCACAGAAAAATTGAGACATGGCTCATTGTAAAGAACTCTCCATGGGGAATAAAATATGTTGATGATGATGTCATGGGTGCCTCCATTATGAGGTCATAATGTGACATGCACAAAACTTCATCCGATGAAGATGAAATTTGTTAAGCGTCATCTAGGGATAAATTGGTGGAGAGAAAAAAAAAAACATTACGTCATCGGTCATGTGGTTCGGCCGCCATGTTTATTTTAACACAAAAGCCTTAAAACCCATTAAAAATACCTTCCTGGCGAGGGTCTGCAATCTCTGATGGCTCTTTGTTGTTGTACATGTATCATGTTGACGTCTGTGTGTTTTTATTTGAATTACAATGACAAATGTATAAATCGGCACAAATTGCATGGGATTCAAACCCGTGATCCCCACAGCATCATGAACCAAGAGCTCAGATGGGAATGCCCGAGGTGGACATTGGTCGCTATTCCTTGTGTAGCGTTGTAGCTGTGACCGTGGTGTCTCTAAGTAAATAGGTTCATCTCGCCGAGATCTTTTGTGTCAGCATGTCTAGAACTTGCAAACACAAAATGCCATAACAAGGCAAAGTTTGTCGTGAACATGAAATATGTAAGGATAAGACTTTGGCAAGATTTGCTAAAGAAAATGGAGTGTAAAAAAAAAAATAGCAATAATAAAAAGCACGATGTACTTCCTCGAGCATGCGTTCTTTATACTGCAATTCCCATTTTCTTTCCCGAAAGACAACAATGAACATTGCACGGTTGCCCCTGGTAAGTGAACGCTGGGGCCTGCGACGAACTGTGCAGTTTTTTGGAAATTGCATCAATTTTCGCGTGATGTATGACTCCACGGCAGCAATGCATTCATTCAACGGCGAAACAGAAACAAAGATATGTGAAAGTTTTGGATACCTGAGATTGAAAGCGGTTTTAAACCAATTTCCACGTTTCACGATGGAGGGAGAAATGGCTGAGAGTGGCAATTGGCTCGGCAACTGTGTCCCTTAAGGCCTCCACTGGTGTTTGTAGTTGAGATATTTGTCCTGTTTGCGCTCACTAGTAAGGATTAAAAACGTCACAGCACCATTCAACGTGTACTGGCCTTTTAAAAAACAATATACCTTAGATTAACAAGGAGTAGGGCCTACATGAAAATAAACCTGCTTTAAACTTACGTTTGGTCTGTCCGCTTGTCATCACCAGTTTGAGGTGTGGAGTTAAACGACAACCAATGAGATATAAATTATTTAGTTCCACAACTAACAAATAGAGGATGCAACATTAAAAAAGAAATTACAAAGTAGGGAAAGAATAGGAATGGGCCCAAGCAACTCACAGTTGCCAATCAGAGGAGAGGATTTAAAAGCATGGTGACGTGCACAGAGTAAGGGTTTACCTGAAGCCCTGATGCTGTTATTGAGTGAGCCAGACTTCCATGGATGTGTTCAGTTAGGTTTTCGGGAACTGGAGGAGAGTGTCGTTGAAGCTGAAGGGAAAGGTGTATGCTGCATGTGTGAGAAGTGTTATGATTTATGGGAGCGAGACATGGATAATGAACGTAGAGCAGCAACGAAGGCTGGAAAGGGTGGAAATGCGAATGGTTCGGTGGATGTGCGGAGTATCGTTGAGAGAGAGGAAGACAAATGATGAATTGCGAAAGATGATGGGAATAGAGCCTGTGATTGATGCTGTGAAGAGGAACAGGTTGAGATGGTTTGGTCATGTGTTGAGGAAGGATGAAAGTGACTGGTTGAGAAGAGTGATGGAAATGAATGTAGAAGGAAGTAGATGACGGGGAAGACCGAGAAAGACTTGGCTAAAGATGGTGGAAGAAGAAATGCGGGCAAGGGGGTTAACAAGGAGAGATGCAGAAAATAGGGCAAAATGGAGAAGATTGTCATGGGGACCGCAAGGCTAACCCCCGCTCTAGCAGGGAAAATGGCCTTAAAATGCATGTTGTTGTTGTTGTTGTTGTTGTTGTTGTTCAGTTAGGTAAGCTTGTGGCATTCCAAGCAACCAAGGCCTTCGCTATTTTCAACCAATGCTTCATGAACAGCAAGTTGAATGATGAAGGCATGGGAGCTGCAAGGTGGACGATGAAGAAAAGTCCATTAAAACGAGTAAATATAAAGCAAAGTGAAAGTGTTTGACTAGATATGAATCCCTACGTGCTACTCCATAGTCAATGTCCTTAGATAGACTCATCAAACCCCCAACCGTCCTGTCTGCAATAATTAAACGGCCTCGTTTTTCGGTGTTGTCCGTAAGCTCTGTCGAATGTTATGGAGTTTGTAATAATTACATTCAAAAGACTCCATATTTTATCTGTAGCTGTAGCATCCGCCGCTCCTATTAGCAAGACGAGCTGAGCTGAGTGCGCGGCGGATGATGAAGCCTCAAAGCCCCCCTCAGCCAGTCACCCTGCTGTCAAAGCCAATGACATGTGTCCACAGAAACCCGGGGCAATTAAGATAAGCTCCGAGCGACCGGCGTGCAATTAGCGCAGTCTTTCACGGCCCAATGTCACCGCAACCGCTGGAGGAAAATAAGCAAATGTACAACTGGGTAATTTGATCAAAGGCTTTGTTAAAACGCAATGTGAAACCCTGAGCCTGGTGTGCGGGATGGAAACATGATGGGCCTGTCAGCATGGAGAAGCGGGAAGAATTTCTGCATTTGTGGGAAGCATGCTCGGCTGGCCGCCATTATCTCCTCAAGTACAGTTGAAGGCAACTTGTCTGTGCCACATGACCAACGCGGTCCTTCTCCTGAAGTCGCCTCTCAGGCCGAACTCACACGCAGTCCTTACACACGTGTAAAGATTGCTTGGCAAGAGTTGATAACATTCTGGAGAAGGAACACTCTAACCCTAAAGTCCTGACTTGGCTGCAGTCCCCAACTCTAACCCTGAAGTCCTGACTTGGCTGCAGTCCCCAACTCTAACCCTGAAGTCCTGACTTGGCTGCAGTCCCCAACTCTAACCCTGAAGTCCTGACTTGACTGCAGTCCCCAACTCTAACCCTGAAGTCCAGACTTCGCTGCAGTCCCCAACACTAACCCTGAAGTCCTGACTTGGCTGCAGTCCCCAACTCTAACCCTGAAGTCCTGACTTGGCTGCAGTCCCCAACTCCAACCCTGAAGTCCTGACTTGGCTGCAGTCCCCAACTCCAACCTTGAAGTCCTGACTTGGCTGCAGTCCCCAACTCTAACCCTGAAGTCCTGACTTGGCTGCAGTCCCCAACTCTAAACCTGAAGTACTGACTTGGCTGCAGTCCCCAACACTAACCCTGAAGTCCAGACTTGGCTGCAGTCCCCAACACTAACCCTGAAGTCCTGATTTGGCTGCAGTCCCCAACACTAACCCTGAAGTCCTGACTTGGCTGCACTCCCCAACTCTAACCCTGAAGTCCTGACTTGGCTGCAGTCCCCAACTCTAACCCTGAAGTCCTGACTTGGCTGCTGTCCCCAACTCTAAACCTGAAGTACTGACTTGGCTGCAGTCCCCAACACTAACCCTGAAGTCCAGACTTGGCTGCAGTCCCCAACACTAACCCTGAAGTCCTGACTTGGCTGCAGTCCCCAACACTAACCCTGAAGTCCTGACTTGGCTGCACTCCCCAACTCCAACCCTGAAGTCCTGACTTGGCTGCAGTCCCCAACTCTAACCCTGAAGTCCTGACTTGGCTGCAGTCCCCAACTCCAACCCTGAAGTCCTGACTTGGCTGCAGTCCCCAACTCTAACCCTGAAGTCCTGACTTGGCTGCAGTCCCCAACTCTAACCCTGAAGTCCTGACTTGGCTGCAGTCCAGAACTCTAACCCTGAAGTCCTGACTTGGCTGCAGACCCCAACTCCAACCCTGAAGTCCTGACTTGGCTGCAGTCCCCAACTCTAACCCTGAAGTCCTGACCTGGCTGCAGTCCCCAACTCTAACCCTGAAGTCCTGACTCGGCTGCAATCCCCAACTCTAACCCTGAAGTCCTGACTTGGCTGCAATCCCCAACTCTAACCCTGAAGTCCTGACTTGGCTGCAGTCCCCAACTCTAACCCTGAAGTCCTGACTTGGCTGCAGTCCCCAACTCTAAACCTGAAGTACTGACTTGGCTGCAGTCCCCAACACTAACCCTGAAGTCCAGACTTGGCTGCAGTCCCCAACACTAACCCTGAAGTCCTGACTTGGCTGCAGTCCCCAACACTAACCCTGAAGTCCTGACTTGGCTGCACTCCCCAACTCTAACCCTGAAGTCCTGACTTGGCTGCAGTCCCCAACTCTAACCCTGAAGTCCTGACTTGGCTGCTGTCCCCAACTCTAAACCTGAAGTACTGACTTGGCTGCAGTCCCCAACACTAACCCTGAAGTCCAGACTTGGCTGCAGTCCCCAACACTAACCCTGAAGTCCTGACTTGGCTGCAGTCCCCAACACTAACCCTGAAGTCCTGACTTGGCTGCACTCCCCAACTCCAACCCTGAAGTCCTGACTTGGCTGCAGTCCCCAACTCTAACCCTGAAGTCCTGACTTGGCTGCAGTCCCCAACTCCAACCCTGAAGTCCTGACTTGGCTGCAGTCCCCAACTCTAACCCTGAAGTCCTGACTTGGCTGCAGTCCCCAACTCTAACCCTGAAGTCCTGACTTGGCTGCAGTCCAGAACTCTAACCCTGAAGTCCTGACTTGGCTGCAGACCCCAACTCCAACCCTGAAGTCCTGACTTGGCTGCAGTCCCCAACTCTAACCCTGAAGTCCTGACTCGGCTGCAATCCCCAACTCTAACCCTGAAGTCCTGACTTGGCTGCAATCCCCAACTCTAACCCTGAAGTCCTGACTTGGCTGCAGTCCCCAACTCTAACGCTGAAGACCTGACTTGGCTGCAGTCCCCAACTCTAACGCTGAAGACCTGACTTGGCTGCACTCCCCAACTCCAACCCTGAAGTCCTGACTTGGCTGCAGTCCCCAACTCTAACCCTGAAGTCCTGACCTGGCTGCAGTCCCCAACTCTAACCATGAAGTCCTGACCTGGCTGCAGTCCCCAACTCTAACCCTGAAGTCCTGACCTGGCTGCAGTCCCCAACTCTAACCCTGAAGTCCTGACTCGGCTGCAATCCCCAACTCTAACCCTGAAGTCCTGACTTGGCTGCAATCCCCAACTCTAACCCTAAAGTCCTGACTTGGCTGCAGTCCCCAACTCTAACCCTGAAGTCCTGACTTGGCTGCAGTCCCCAACTCTAACCCTGAAGTCCTGACTTGACTGCAGTCCCCAACTCTAACCCTGAAGTCCAGACTTCGCTGCAGTCCCCAACACTAACCCTGAAGTCCTGACTTGGCTGCAGTCCCCAACTCTAACCCTGAAGTCCTGACTTGGCTGCAGTCCCCAACTCCAACCCTGAAGTCCTGACTTGGCTGCAGTCCCCAACTCCAACCTTGAAGTCCTGACTTGGCTGCAGTCCCCAACTCTAACCCTGAAGTCCTGACTTGGCTGCAGTCCCCAACTCTAAACCTGAAGTACTGACTTGGCTGCAGTCCCCAACACTAACCCTGAAGTCCAGACTTGGCTGCAGTCCCCAACACTAACCCTGAAGTCCTGACTTGGCTGCAGTCCCCAACACTAACCTCAAGTCCTGACTTGGCTGCACTCCCCAACTCTAACCCTGAAGTCCTGACTTGGCTGCAGTCCCCAACTCTAACCCTGAAGTCCTGACTTGGCTGCAGTCCCCAACTCTAAACCTGAAGTACTGACTTGGCTGCAGTCCCCAACACTAACCCTGAAGTCCAGACTTGGCTGCAGTCCCCAACACTAACCCTGAAGTCCTGACTTGGCTGCAGTCCCCAACACTAACCCTGAAGTCCTGACTTGGCTGCACTCCCCAACTCCAACCCTGAAGTCCTGACTTGGCTGCAGTCCCCAACTCTAACCCTGAAGTCCTGACTTGGCTGCAGTCCCCAACTCCAACCCTGAAGTCCTGACTTGGCTGCAGTCCCCAACTCTAACCCTGAAGTCCTGACTTGGCTGCAGTCCCCAACTCTAACCCTGAAGTCCTGACTTGGCTGCAGTCCAGAACTCTAACCCTGAAGTCCTGACTTGGCTGCAGACCCCAACTCCAACCCTGAAGTCCTGACTTGGCTGCAGTCCCCAACTCTAACCCTGAAGTCCTGACCTGGCTGCAGTCCCCAACTCTAACCCTGAAGTCCTGACTCGGCTGCAATCCCCAACTCTAACCCTGAAGTCCTGACTTGGCTGCAATCCCCAACTCTAACCCTGAAGTCCTGACTTGGCTGCAGTCCCCAACTCTAACGCTGAAGACCTGACTTGGCTGCAGTCCCCAACTCTAACGCTGAAGAACTGACTTGGCTGCAGTCCCCAACTCTAACCCGGAAGAACAGGCTCTTCTTCATACAAATGAAAATGCCAAACTCTGAGATACCTCAAGAGTTCCTTCAAGCAAAGTTTCGCCCCTTTTCACGAATGAAGCTCTTCTCCTTCCAATGGAAAACTTCCATATATAAATGGTCTATTTAACAATGGCTGGTAATTCATTCATTTTTCACTCATATTTTCTTGGCAGAATGAAATGAATGCCTTTTTTTGTCGACGTATTATGAATGTTGTCAATTCAGCAGCGTGTTGGTTGCATCATCAAGCACTCGTATGAAAGTTAAGCCGGGTGTCCTGTCTGCCAGCAACAGTTGGTGGGCGTTACATATCCCACTGAGTCTTTTGGGAAGAGGAGGCGCGTTATCTCTGCCATCTTGAACTAATTACAGATTTATGCATTAGCTGATTGCTGCGGAGGCAATGCCAAACCACACAGCATACCCCATTACCCCATGGCAGAACATTGATTGTGCAGCAACAACGCTCTGTATAGAGTACATACATACACATCTATATACTGTATATATAATAGGCTAATGCTGACTGTCTGACTGACTGACTGACTGACTGACTGACTGACTGACTGACTGACCCACCCTGAAACATGGAAACACTCATTGGAAAGAAAAAACTATTACCATAAGTAAAAGTTGCTTCAAATTAATCCCAATCAAAGGCAAAATTACAATTTTATCGATCAGACAAAAAACATTAACCCGGGTGGTGTATAGGCAACAAACCGTGGCTTCGATCATTCCAGAATTTTTTTTTTACTGTTAAGAAATATATAACCTCCCATTTAGAGCTCTTTAAAACCAGCCCATGAATAAAACTCTTCCTATTTTACTTTTGTATATCGTGGCATTTTATCACGGGCTTCTGCTAATTAATTAATATATATATATATATATAAGTTAAAAACACACCTGGTCACAAGTGTGCCGCACTGACCGGGTCCTCAGTCGAGGTCCTCAGCATCATCCCGTTTCAGCCCTTCAACCTCGATACGGTCAGCTAAGGTGGGCCAGCAGGGCTACATACACATCCACATGCAGCAACTGCATCTGGATGCATACATACCCCCACCACCAGCCAGTGCGAACGCAGACTATAACAACAACAACAACAACACCTCCACATCCAGAATCCACAGCACCAAACAAACATGGTGGAACACTCAAAGACCCACCTTTATACCCTTCACCACTCACCAACAAAACACACCAGATCATTCAAACACATACACACACACACCCACACACATACATACACACACAACACCAACCAACCACCTACTCTTACAACATACACCACTCAACATACAAAAACACACACTCATGCAAATACACACACCCTCACCCACTCACTCATATACACAAAATAAGAAATAATAATCGTAACAAAAAAAACACAAAACCAACCTACACCGTTTGACGTGCCTCCATAAACTTCCTCCATATCCAAAATGAGCCTTTCAAGGCAACCTGGGCCACCTTGTCACACATCCTCCTTTCTGTTCCACACACTCCCAGCCGAGCAAGAAATGCAGAAAAGGAATTGCCAACATACCCTCTACACCCCACCTCTAATGGCTGACACGAAACGCGCCAACCCTTCTCCCGGCACTCTGCCTCCAGCTCACTGTACTTTCCTCTCTTCCTCTCGTGCACCTCCTCCATGTTCTCTTCCCAAGGTACAGACAATTCCCCTAAGATGACCTGTCTTGATGCACCTGACCAAATGACAATGTCAGGCCGCAACCTTGTCACACAGATGTCCTCTGGGAATACCAATTGTGGCTTTAGGTCTGCCACCACCTGCCAATCACAAGCATCTGACAGCCCTCTTGCTTTCCACCTCCTCCTCTTTCCACCTCTTACCACTTGGCCCTCTTTGACAAACCACACCTCTCCCCCATCAGTCTCCTTCTCCACTCTTCTTTCTCTCGACCTCAACACCTCTTGTTGCACCATCTGCACCACCACCGCCAGCACCTGATCATGTCGCTACCTGTATTGTCCTGCTGCCAATGCTACTGAACATGCACTCAGTGCATGCTGCACCGTTCCCACACCTCCAAACAAATAACATCTCTCCTCCTGCAACAACCCCCACAATCCCAAGTTTACTGGTGACGGAAGCACATCATACGTTGCCCGCAACAGGAAATTCAACAATATTGGCTCCATCCTCCAAATCTCTTGCCACTTCAACATCCTCACCCACACACCTTCCCACTTAGTCCAAGCACCTTGCTGTGCCTGACCGACTGCTTTCACATATCTCCCCTCCTCCTCCTTTCTTCTCACCTCCCTCTCAACCATCTTCCTCCTCTCTTTCACACATGCCTTTCCCCATCGCTCATGCTCCATCCACCCCAAGCCATGCTTCCCATGCTGTACCATCCCCATGAGCTCCTCCTGTTGCAACCGCTCCTCCATCTCGTCCACCTCTGCTCTTGCATTCCACTTCCGACTTCCCTTCTTCTCTGGGAGAGCATTCTTTACCACTGCATCACTTGAATCCCGCAACATCACGAACTCCCGCACCCTCACCACCTTAAACTCCTCGGTCAATGATGTCAATGTATATATATATATATAACTAGAACGCCACTCAGTAGAGCGCATACTCCCGCCGTGGGTGGCCGCTGCTGAGACCTATCTTCCAATGGTAAAAAAAAATCCTTCAAAAACTTCCTGGATCCGGAATAATATCCTGAGTTTCACCAAAAACTAATCAATTCTTCCTTATCCCAAGGGCAATCATCCCACCAACTTTCATCCAAATCCACTCAGAACTTTTCCAGATATCTTTTTCTTTTTTTTCTTGTATACAAGATCGAGGCTCGTGAAAGAGCTAACATTAATCACACAAAATGTCAAACCGATACAAAACACAAAAAATAAGGGGAGCGGCAGACAAGATGAGGAGAGAGAGGGAAGGACACAAACACAACATTTGAGAGCAGGGACAACGGGAGAAATGTGAGAGGGGGAGGGCTTTTGGGGGGGGGGGGGGTGGGAGAGGTGTAAAACATATGATCACTGCAAGGACTTCCAGGAAAGAAGTTGTAATTACAAAAAAAAAAAAAAAAAGTATCTGGTGTGAATTAGCGGGGGTATAAAAGATCAAGGTTTTGGATGGGGGAAGATAAGAGATGGTGGTGAACAGCTGTTTTAAACACCTGGAGGGAGGAGTGGGATTGAATAGAGTGAGGGAGTTTGTTCCAGAGGCGGGAGAAAAGAGGAATGAAAGAGTGAAGGTGAGCAGAGAGTCTTGATTTTGGCAGTTTCACCAGAAGAGGGCTGCAGGCAGATCTTGTGCGACCTGAAGGAATATTGGGGGGACAGAGCACAGAGAGAGCTGGGGGAGCAAGGCCGGAGAGGAGTCGGTAGAAGACAGAAAGACCACCAACCTGCCTGCGGTGAGTAAGTGAAAGGCCCTCGGCGTTAACTTCATCGCGGGAGATTCCAATGATTCTGAAAGCTTTGGTTTCAACAGCGTGAAGACGAGCTAGGTGTGAGGCAGGAGCACCAGCCCAGAGGGGAGAACAGTATTCCATTGAGCTGCGGATGAAAGCCTTGTATGTGGTGAGGAGCTCAGGTGTGACACACACACACACACACACACACACACAAACACACGAACACACGAACACACACACACACACACACACGGACATGATCGAATGCATTACTCCCTGGCGGAATTATGTATCTACAATGTAAAACACAATGTGTGTGTGTGTGTGTGTGTGTGTGTGTGTGTGTGTGTGTGTGTGTGTGTGTGTGTGTGTGTGTGTGTGTGTGTGTGTCTGTCCCCCTCCATAAGGCGAGGTTTTGAAGGCTTTGAGTCGTGCTTTAAGAGGGATTTGAATGGGGGAGTTTAAGGGGCAATCTTTGAACATGACTATGTGTCAACCGGTTAAAAGACCTAAAATACTCTGAGGACCCAAAAACCCCAAGGACCCAGAGACCCAATGGACCCCAAACACCCAAAATACCCTGTAGACTGTTAAAGATACAGAAGACCATGAAGACCCAGAAAACCCCAAGGACCCAAAAGACCCCAAAGACCCAAAAGACTGAAAAGACCCAATGGACACCAAAGACCCAAAAGACCCTGAGGATCGAAAAGACCCAAACAACCCCAAGGACCCAAAAGACCCCAAGGACTCAGAAGACCCCCAAGGACTCTGAAGATCCAAAATGAAGCAGAAGACCCAAAATACACAAAAGACGCTGAAGACACTGAAGACCCAAAATACCACAAGGACCCACATGACCAAGAGGACACACAAGACCCCAAGGACTCTGAGACCCAAAATAAGTAATTATGCCTCTTACATTGGAATTGTAGACGGTGGCTTGCAAACTGAGCCTCAAAGTCAGTGTACAGAAGCGGTATTTTTTAAATCACAATAACTACAAGGCACAGGGAGGTGAAATTTGCTGCAAATGATGTGCAATGCACGCAGAGTAAAACGAGTGTTCATTTACGTCTGTATGATGTCTAACAAATAAAGATGATATAAGCACACCTGACACGAGGCCCAGACTTCAGACTTTGGCAATGTTTGGCATGCTCACGTGGCTGTACCGTCAAAAACTGTTCCAACCCGTCATTTTTGACGGGCTTTATACTAGTGTGTGTGTGTGTGTGTGTGTGTGTGTGTGTGTGTGTGTGTGTGTGTGTGTATGCATAAACACACACACACGCACAAAGGTGGATACTTTGAGACACGGTAGATCGCCGTTCCATCTCATGAGGCCCACCAACATGTGGGCATAGCAGGCAAAAATAATAATTTACACACACACACACGACTATGTATGTAATAAATCCACAAAAAAGGTGGTAACGTGTAAAAAAAAAACAAATTTTACAAAAGAAAGGGAAAAAGGAGGAATGAAGAAAAGGAAAGATGAGGGAATTCGGGGAAAAGCGGGGCATGTGTGAGGCATACAAGGAAAGGGTTAACATTTTTGCCATTTGTTTTAAAATATGTTGGTGGCACCAATTTACAAGACTTTTCAACTGGTAGATAATTAAATCAGTACAGTATCCTATATTTCCCAATTAATGAAGACGACAAAACAGAAAACAACTGTTTGAGGATTATTAAATTGCAAGTTCGAGCAATGTTTCTTACAAATAAAGCTTAACTGCTCACAGTTCATTTAACCTGCGAACTTACAACAGTTATTTATTCTATTACATCTTCACAGCCATGTCGGCCTACTGTACAGGTAAATGGATTTTTTTACTCTGTTGTAATTTTACATACCTTGACCTTGCCATACCTACTTGAATAACTTTAACCTCCATTTCTTAAATACTCGTCTGTTTTTACCGCCTATCTTTCAGTATTGCTCCCTCCGCTCTCTCAACCCTCTGACCCTCTCCGGCTTCTCTGGGATGCACACGTTCTTCTAGTAACCCCTTCCTGGTTAAACTCCTGAAATCCAAGCTTACCGCAATCTGCTCTTTGGTTCCTCGTTTCTCCCGTTTGTGGAACTGCCTTTCCGAGATGGTTCAATCCCACCCTTCGACAAGCAGAAGGTGCACCACCATCACCCATCTCCACCTATGATCTTTTCTACCCCATTTAACCCTGCCCAACTCAAAACATCTTACTTGCAGGTTTCCTCCCCACTTCGTTCTCCGCATTTCCTTGCTTGTTGAGTTCACCCTCCTACTTTTAAATTCTTCGATTTTTTTGTATACAAGATCGAGGCTCATGTAAGAGCTAACATTAATAACAAAAAAACAAACAGACACACATAAGACGAAATAAAGGGAGCGGGAGACCAGATGGGGGGAGAGAGGGAAGCACACAAGTACAACATTTGAGAGCAGGGACATCAGGAGATCTTTGGGAGGGAGAGGGCTTGGGGGGAGGAGGCGTGGGAAGGGGGGGGGGGGTGGGAGAGGTATAAAACACATGGACATTGCTAGGACGTCTAGGAAAGAAGTCGGTATTTCATAAAAGTGGATCTGGGGTGAATTAGCGGGGGTAGAAAAGATCAAGGTTTTGGATGGGGGAAGATAAGAGAAGGTGGTGAACAGCTGTTTTAAAGACCTGGAGGGAGGAGTGGGATTGAAGAGAGTGAGGGAGTTTGTTCCAGAGGCGGGAGAAAAGAGGAATGAAAGAGTGAAGGTGAGCAGATAGCCTTGGGGGATGGGGGGGGGGGGGGGGGTCGGTCATTGACTGTCAGCTGTGTGTTCACTCTTCCATGATTCTAAATTGTGCATATAACTATTTTTCCAATTCTATGTTAGGCCACAGATTGAAGGATCAAGCCTTGTGTGTAAAACAGCAATTGGTCTTGGCTTTGCAAGCTATCTATCCATCCAGGAAATTGGAGGCGTTTCGGTCCAGTGGGGCAACAACCAAAAGGAAGTCCTATCCATACACTTGCATAACTAAAATAATATTTTGATTAATATATATATATATATATCCAAGTAATTAGCTCAAGTAGCAAGACAAATTTTCATAGTTAACAATTGAACAAGTGCTCCAAAACGATTACAGTACAATGTAGTTTGGATGATCTACAAATCAGTGTTCATAAAACTTCTGTTATCTTCCATGAGCATAAACTATTCTTTTGGCTCAAACCCTTACTCGGTCTCGTATTCCATTTCAATAAAGGTTTGCTCTCTTTAAAATCGTGGTTATATGCACAGGTGGTGTAGTCAATGAAATGCACAGAAAAACCTGTCTCGTGCAGTCAACCTTCCTACAATTAAAAACTACACGATTAGGAACCATTGCAGAATATGCAACACCTTCTCCGCTTCTCCCGCTCTCATTCCCCCCCCAACCCCAATACTATACATCCATTCCAATACTATACACAATTATATCTCCATTAAGCTCCTTTTCCTTTACTTCCTAACTCCTCCAAACTTTCTTTATTTTATCTCTTCTGCCTCCCCTTCTCTCTTTTTTCAGCAACCCCTCCCCCATCCCCTAATCCCTTACACACACACCCTATATGCATTTTACAAAAATTCACCAAATGTCCGTCCGTCTGTCTGTCCGTCCGTCCGTCCGTCCCTCTGTCTGTCCGAAGGTACCGCAAAAACGGCTGAACCGATCACAACGATATTTTGGGTGGGTAATCCTGGGATATCCTGGAGTAAAATAGGGTATATTGTTTTTCCAATTTCAGCTTTGGCCTCTAGCATTTTCAGGTTTGGACTCCCGCATAACGTTATTTTCCCTGGTACCGCACAAACGGCTGCACCGATCGCTGCACGGGTGCACCGATCGCTGAACAGCTGCACCGATCGGACTCGGTGACCTCGGACAAAGACCTTTTATAAGGACATGGGTTGAATCCCTGCTTGAGAGAATGCCAACCCCCTCCCCGCCATCACAGTCGTCTCTCCAACTCACAATCCCACAAGATATGCGGAAAGGACGACCCAAAACCAATTATCTTCTTTTTGATTCGTATAAAAACATCATTAAAAGTAAAGAATGACCTCGGCCAAAGTTCAAACGACGTGAGTTTAATCTCTGCATGATAGAATTCCACATAGCTATTTGGGCGGTGTATAAACCAACAGATCGCTGTCTCCATCGATCTTGCCAAGGCCGTAACACCTATCGGCTCAAAATCCTTTTAACTGTTAGCTCACCAAACTCTCCTCCTTTGGTATCCATGGAAATCTCCACGCATGGCTGGCGGACTTCCTCTCTGGTCGTAGTCAACGTGTGGCCCTGAATTGGTTTCTCTCATCTCCTCTTCCTGTTCAGGCTGGAGTTCCCCAAGATAGTGTTCTGGGCCCTGTGCTTTTTCTGGTCTTCATCAATGATCTCTCTGACTCTCTTGAAAATCCTCTCTATCTCTTTGCTGACGACTCTACTCTCTGTCGCTCCATTCCTCATCCCTCAGATCGGCAGTCTGCAGTCTCCTCACTCTCTGCAGACCTGGACAAAATCACAGACTGGGCAAACAAATGGAACATGTCTTTCAATCCTGATAAATCTCACACTCTTACGATGTCTCTCCGAAAAGACCGACTGGACAACCCTCCCATCCACTTTCTGAATAATCCTCCCCAAGAAGTTCTGTCACTCAAGCTTTTGGGTCTCACTATTTGCCATGATCTTTCCTGGGAAATCCACATTTCAAATCTGGCCTCCAAAGCCAGTCACCGACTGGGCATCCTCCGTCGTGCGAAGTCCTTCCTTGGCACACCTGAGCTCCTCACCACATACAAGGCTTTCATCCGCAGCTCTATGGAATACTGCTCTCCCCTCTGGTCTGGTGCTCCTGCCTCACACCTAGCTCGTCTTCACGCTGTTGAAACCAAAGCGTTCAGAATCATTGGAATCTCCCGCGATGAAGCTAACTCCAAGGGCCTTTCACTCACTCACCGCAGGCAGGTTGGTGGTCTTTCCGTCTTCTACCGACTCCTCTCTGGCCTTGCCCCCCCAGCTCTCTCTGGGCTCTGTCCCCCAAATATTCCTACAGGTCGCACAAGATCTGCCTGCAACCCTCTTATGGTTAAACTGCCAAAATCAAGACTTTCTGCTCACCTTCACTCCTTCAATTCCTCTTTTCTCCTGTCTCTGGAACAAACTCCCTCACTCTCTTCAATCCCACTCCACCCTCCAGGTCTTTAAAACAGCTGTTCACCACCATCTCTTATCCTCCCCCATCCAAAACCTTGATATTTTCTACCCCCGCTAATTTCGGTCCCCTTGTGTTTTATACATCCCCCCCCCTCCCCCTTCCCACGCCTCCTCCCCCCAAGCCCTCTCCCTCCCACACTTCTCCCTGCTCTCAAATGTTGTGGTTGTGTGCTTCCCCTTCTCTCCCCATCTTGTCTCCCGCTCCCTCTTTTTGTATATTTTGTTTGTCTGGTTGATTTGTATGTGAAATAAATGTTAGCTCTTCCACGAGCCTCGATTAAGTATACAAAAAAAAACAAAAAAAAACTGTTGACTTGGTAGTTTTTACAATGAAGGAAACATTAACAATGTTGTTAAAAGTTTATTTTGTGATTAATTTGTGATTGCAGTTATGTTGTTTGGAATGAAAAAAGAGATATCAGGGTCAAGTGAATGACGACATGCCGTGATGGTTTCTACTTTCTAAATGTGAACTTCGCGGATCGCCATATGCAGATTCGCCACGGTCACACGATCGATATTTCTATACGTGAACGTACCCGTTTGTTTGCGAGCGGGTACGTTTTTAATGGAAGTCCTTCACGAACTTGCTGTCCATGTCTGACGTGTGACTGAAGGTGCCACAGGAATGTGGAATTTATTGGTTTCATGCTTTAGCATTCGCCGTATCTGCATTGCCCGTTTGCTTCTGGCCTCCCACCCGTGCGTAGCACGAGTATCTCACTCGTATGCATAATATGTAGACTGCCCCTCGTAAAATAGGGTTTTCAATAACGGACGAAATCGTATAAAATAGGTTCAACTGTTTGCGTTTGCTTCCAACTTATTGGCTTGAATGTGCCCTATCATATTGGATCTCAAAAGGTGAGCAGAGTCGAGTCTAGTTAGTACTTGCAATGGGAGGCCTTGATGGAACGTCAGATATTGTTGGCTGATGGAAGGCAGGATCGCTCGTATATTGTTGTAACGTGTTCGCCTCTCAGTTGTCGATCAAATCAGTCTCATCATCCCCCCACCAACCGCTATTTTCCGCTCAATTCCCTCACCTCTCCCACCCACGTTTTTGCTCTTTCTCCTTTTGCTCCCAATAGCAGAATTATAGGCAAACAGCGCATGCAAACACTCAAATGAGCCCTGAGAGTTCCCTGAGACACGAGGCCGAGCACAATTTGTGCGGAGCCAGGACAGAGTTATTAACACGGGGTTAAATGGGGCCCAGTTCCAATAAAAGGAAAACGGTTTGGATTATATAAAGAAGTCACATGCATTTCTAATAGCATGCAAAGCATGGTGAGGCTAAGTGCAGAGGAACCGAATATAATTTATTTTTGCTTTTCTACATTGCTCAGCACTCCTCTATGAGGATGGATGCACCTGCCATTAAGCACGGTCTGCTTCACAAAGGCTAATAAGAATAGAGGTGGAGATGGGGAATTGAGAAGCAGAAAAAGAAAAATAGACAATGGGGTCAAAGAAGTGAGACTTTGTTAGTCGATGCCTTGCTGCTGCTGCCTTGGAAAATCGTTCCGACTTCATTGCATGGTGCGGCCGCCCACCGAGAGAAGCCCATAAGTGGCAAGGTTGGATTTTTGTGAGGTGGGGATCAAAGGTGAGGGTCACCAAGGTGACGAAGGGAACAGTGGAGCCGACATGGCAGTGCAGCATGTCCTAAAGGCTCTCTGGCTGTGGCTTTATTCCTAACCCCTTTGTGGTCTCAATGGACGTGAAGAAGAACCTCCTCCAAAAGGATTTCGGTAAAAATTGATCCTTCATCACCTCGACCATGCCATCACTGCTGGAGCTCGCTGCAAACGACTCAGGACGTGGACCTCGGGTCATTGTGCTGAAAACTTCCCCATTGCGGCTTTCTAGCTATGAGTTTCACAAACGCTGTGGGACGAGGATAAAAATGTGGTGAAAGGTATTTTGAAATATTTTGATGGAAACAACAGTGAGTGACACAAAAAATATCCAAGTAAAACAATCACTGTGCGTTCCTCTAATGTCTTCCTCAACCTCGCTTTCTTCTCACCTTTGTTGATTGTTTTTTTTTTTCTTAAGAGGAGCAAGGCTCATGGAAAAAGTAAGGTATAACTGACGTGTTTTACAAACATCAAGGGAATCCCACTTCACAGAACTATCTACCAGAGAAAACAGTCAATTTGTGTGTTTGTGCAGATATCTGTCCCCCTCATGAGGGTAGGTTTTAAAGGCCAAACTTTTACCACAAATGTGTGTTCACTACGATCTATTTTTGGGAATAAAACAAACTCGACAAAACATTTTCCATAAAAGAGTAATTATGTCTCTTCTATTGGAATTGTAGATGGTGGCTTGCAAACCGAGCCTCAATGGTGGTGTACGGAAGCATTTTTTTAAACAACAATAAATGCAAGGTGCAGGGAGGTGAATTTCACTGCACGTGATGTGCAATGCGCACATATTAAAACGAGTGTTTATTTACATCCGTAGAATATGAATGAATGATCGTTTTAAGGCCATTTTCCCCGCTAGAGCGGGGGTTAGCCTTGCGGGTCCCATGACAATCATGGTTCCCTGTTTGAAGCAATGTTTTTATGGCCGGATGCCCTTCCTGACGCCAACCCTTGGTCACGCTCTTACGATGCGCAGGGATACGGTGTACCTATTCTAAATCAGGGTACTCACCGTGATCATTCATCCCAGCAAGCTGGTACTCAATTTGCCGACCTCGGAAGGATGGCAGGCTGAGTCAACCCCCTGGTGTTAATTTAGCGATCGACCGGGATTCGAGCCCAGGATCCTAGGATCCCAAGGCGGCACCCTAACCGCGAAGCCAACACCAGGCTACATCCGTAGGATGTATAATAAATAAAGAAGATATAAGCACATCTGACACTAGGCCGAGGCTTCATACTTTGGCATGTTCATGAGGCTGCACCCACTAGCCCAAAAGACCTAAGCTTGCCAATGATCAAGTGGCGTAGTATTGTACATGAGATTATTCATTCAACAAACCATCTGAAGGATATCACACTGTATAATGGAATGCTGGCATTCCAATCCTTTGCAGAATGAAACCCAACTTGGGTATATCAGACCTCATCAAGCTACATCATCATAAGCTACCATGTTTGTGTGCTTTTCCATACAAAACACAGATTCCAAGTGGCTCCCACATCTCCGCTTCCCACCGTGTGTACTTCCTCCAAGCATTTCACAAAACACTAACAACACAAGTCTTAGAACTAATGAAATATCCTTGGTGGAGCATATCATTCTTATTTAACCCTTTACTGATGTGATCAAGCACAATAATCACACACAAATGTGTGATGGAGTCAAAAAAACTCAGAAACGTGTCGAGTCTCAATTCAGAACATGACCGACTGGCATGAATCCCGTGGTGCGACGCACGACCCGACTCTCCGTGCAGAGACTGCAAATTAACGGGATGGAACAAACGGCGGTAAATGTGCCTGCGCCCGCTTCAAAGGCACCCATTCTTTAGGCAGCGAGCAAGCTGCCCCTCACTTTGTGCTTTTGAGATCTGGTTAGTGATCTGACGGTTCCTCCGTTAAAATCCTTACAACAAGACTTACGAGTTGTTGAAGCAGATTTTCAAAATTCGAATACCATGGATTTCTCATCCAAAAATTGAAAAGATTCCAATGGGAAGCAGTTTTCTGGGCACGGAGATGGTGAAGATTTCTGCAATTGCCTTTGTGACGGATGTCCGGTAAAGAGATTTGGTGGTATACTCGACACACAACGACCCACTCCATTTGAAAGGCAACCGGCTCAGAAGTCCCCTTTAAACGGGTGACATTGATAAACGGAACATCCATGAAGCACCAGGACGACACTTTCTTGTAGATGGGTAACATTTCTTCCAGAATCACATCCAGAAAAGACAACTCCAAAGAGCAATAACACATCCTTTCTGAACTATCCCATCATGATCAGCCTTGTTTTCGAAGTAAACAAGCGTTATGCCTAGGTCCCCCGTCGGTGAAGTGATGTGAGTTGACAAAGTGGAAGACGCAGAAAACATGCTATGATATGATATTTCGCTCACAAGGTTCAGACATACATGGAGGCGGCCATCTTGGATTTTGACGTGGCGACCCAATTTTCAATAGCGTTCTTCCTTATGCCTAGATACACCCACACACCAGATTAGAAGTTGGTACTTCGCTTATTTTTCAAGATATTCCGCTCACAAGGTTCAGACATACATGGCGGCGGCCATCTTGGATTTTGACGTGGCGACCCAATTTTCAATAGCCTTCTTCCTTGTGCCTAGATACACCCAAACACCAGATTAGAAGTTGGTACTTTGCTTATTTTTCAAGATATTTCACTCACAAAGTTCAGACATATATATGGTGGCGGCCATCTTGGATTTTGACGTGGCGACCCAATTTACAATAGCGTTCTTCCTTGTGCCGAGATACACCTACACACCAGATTAGAAGTTGGTACGACGCTTATTTTTCGAGATATTTCACTCACAAGGTTCAGACATATATATGGTGTCGGCCATCTTGTATTTTGACGTGGCGACCCAATTTTCAATAGCGTTCTTCCTTATGCCTAGATACACCCACACACCAGATTAGAAGTTGGTACTTCACTTATTTTTCAAGATATTCATCTCACAAGGTTCAGACATACATGGTATGACATACATGGCGGCGGCCATCTTGGATTTTGACGTAGGTTGCACCCGCACACCAAATTCTAATGCGGTCCTTCGCTTACGCACGCCCGCACGCATGCACGGACGGACGGACGGACGGACACACGGACGGACACACGGACGGAGGGGAAAACCATAGTCCCCCTTTCGCTCCGCTGTGCAACGGGGGACAATAATGAGAAGAATGATATTACTGTATTTTCCTAATATCCATTTCAACACTGATTTATAGGTGTCATGTAACTCTGCCGAGCTAACAGCTAAAAAGAAAGGATCTGGCCTCCAAAGCCAGTTGCCGACTGGGCATCCTCCGTCGTGTGAAGTCCTTCCTTGGCACACCTGAGCTCCTCACCACATACAAGGCTTTCATCCGCAGCTCAATGGTATACTGTCTCCCCTCTGGGCTGGTGCTCCTGCCTCACACCTAGCTCGTCTTCACGCTGTTGAAACCAAAGCGTTCAGAATCATTGGAATGTCCCGCGATGAAGCTGATTCTGAGGGTCTTTCACTCACTCACCGCAGGCAGGTTAGTGGTCTTTCCGTCTTCTACCGACTCCTCTCTGGCCTTGCCCCCCCCAGCTCTCTCTGGGCTCTGGCCCCCAAATATTCCTGCAGGTCGCACAAGATCTGCCTGCAACCCTCTTATGGTTAAACTGCCAAAATCAAGACTCTCTGCTCACCTTCACTCCTTCATTCCTCTTTTCTCCAGCCTCTGGAACAAACTCCCTCACTCTCTTCAATCCCACTCCACCCTCCAGGTCTTTAAAACAGCTGTTCACCACCATCTCTTATCTTCCCCCATCCAAAACCTTGATCTTTTCTACCCCCGCTAATTTCACCCCAAATCCACTTTTTTGAAATACCAACTTCTGTCCTGGAAGTCCTTGGTGTCCTTGTGTTTTATACTTCAACCCGCCTCCTCCCCCCAAGCCCTCTCCCTCCCACCCATCTCCCTGCTCTCAAATGTTGTGTTTGTGTGCTTCCCCTTCTCTCCCCATCTTGTCTTCCGCTCCCTCTTTTTATATATTTTGTTTGTCTGTTTGATTTGTTTGTGAAATAAATGTTAGCTCTTTCACGAGCCTCGATTCTGTATTTAAAAAAAAAAAAAAAAAACCTAGTCACAGACTCCCGAGTCAACGGGTCTCCCAGCACTGCACTCGCATCACATGAGACGGGCCTCCGAGTCTGAATCCTCACCTGCGCACATTCAAGATCTCTTCCACACTATGCTGATTCTTTCCCGTTCTGTTACTGTCCAGGGTGTTGTTGCTACTCATTTTGGCGTTATTCCTCCTTTCCCCCTTGTGTATACGTCAACGCCCTACCTCACCCCCATGTTTGTTTTTGCACCTGCTGCCTTTGTCATTTCGCTTCTCCATCAGCCGAACTCCTTGCAGAGAAAAATAAAAATGAAACCTTGGAAGTTGGAATGTTGAATAACAGTGAATGGTTGAAAGCAGACACTGCATCCAGCAGGATAACACATCTCCCATGTGAGCAAAAGGACAAACAAAGGAAGTGGATTTAACATGCACGTTTACAGGAACCAATCAAAATGTCTCACCTTTAATTTCCATTGCCACAATTATTAACACTCCCTCGTTTCGTGCAATGTATTTGTTCTTGGTATTCATCGAAGACAAGCAGTCATGAATATTTCAACAAAGAGGCAGAACATTTAGGAAAGGTCAAGCTTCAAAGTCAAAACGACACAGGTGAGGATATTGACACGGACCCGCAAACCAGCTGAGATCGCCAGCTGTAGGACGAGCTAGCTACGGGTCTGAATCCACTTCAGAATGGCGGATTGACGCCACAGCAGCCGGTAAGCGGCATAACCTTTTGCCTCGATGCCCATGGAGGCAATCGAGAGATCCAGTGGGCTGAGAAATTGAAGCTCAGCGATTTGACTCGAATTTCTGCTATAAAAAAAAAAAACCTCCATTTTCCTGTCAAGCACCTGTCCCGCGGAGCAGACATTGATCTGGCAGGATGCACCAACACGCAGGGAAGTGCCAGGTCTAGCCAAGGCACGCGGGTACCACCGACCACCACACAAAAGGGACGTTTGCTTAAATTGACATCGACGTAAATCTTGGATCACAAAACAAAACAACTGCTACAGTTAAATGTGAACCCAAACCAAGTCAAGAGACAGCTGTAACCTGGTAAGATGGTAACTAGAATATTACGGATCCATGTACATTATGTGTATGCAAAAACACCTGAATATTTGACTTTCCTACCTCTCGCCCTAGTATCATCCACTTACTCAAAGATCTCCCAACATTATACTTCTCCCCGCTCCTGCCCTCCCTTTGCCACACACTATTCGACTACTTGGCACCTTTTCTCCTTTATACCCCCCCCCCCCCCACCCCCCTCCACCGCCATTCAAATAACCTCTTTGCCTTAAGACCTTCCAAAATGCTGGCCGCCCCACTGCAACCGTTCAAATCTGAAAATATAAAAATAAACCCATTCTCAGCAAAAGGAAATTTGATTGCATCTGCCAGCACGGTATGAGCTTACTCGGAACTCTCTTCTTTGCAGAGTTGCTTCTGCAGACTTTTCCTTGAGCGATTCGCTCGGACAGAGCTGTCTCAGCATTTCGAGGTTAGACATCGCCTCGTGCTCACCGCTTGCTCCCTAATCGTCCTTCCTTACTCTCACACTCAATCACACACGACACTCCTGGCTTTTTCACTTCACTGTTCTTCACTCCTCCATTTTCACCCTTTCTCTATTGTTATTTTATTTGTTTCTTTTTCCCCTTCTACAGCGCGTCTTCCAAGCTCTGTGTTCTCTACAAATTCGGTCACTATCCACTATTCGCTCTCTCTCTCTCATTCTTCAAACACATTCCTCGTGGCACCCCGGGACCCACTCTGCTTCAACGTCGACGCTTCTTGAATCAAGTGGCCGCAGAGCAAATGAGCCTGAACTGTCCACGCAAAGTGCTGTCGTCTGTATTTATCGACACCGGGCAACGTGCCACTGCCTCGAGGGATTCCGCTTCTCTGAGTCGACGCCAAGGAAACGTCCCCCAGAGTCTGGCGAGAGACGAAGTGGCAAACGGGTGTCGATGTGTCACCAAGATCATCGAGTGCCGATGTGATCTTCCTGTCAAACCCAAAACGCATCCCTCAAGACCTATCGTCAACAGTTCGATCGGTGCTTCGATACGTTAACCCCAACCGTCCCAGAGGGAGGATTTGTTGACTTTGTTCAACAGTCTATACATAGAAGCTCGGTGGTCTCCTTTTCAGGTGACACATTACAATGTGAATTTAAACTCAAAACTACCCACTCGCATGTCGGAACAGATTGTTCATGAAACATTTTCCTGATGCAAAGCCTTCTGGGAGTGCATTAGCGAATCGATAGACTTCTAGGGGCGATGCCGCAGCTTCCTTGCTCTCTGTAATAGCACACATGCTCAAGTGAGAATGATACAGGCTTGTGTTCTGACACATGAAGGTACAGGAAGCAACACTTTATAATGCACTCTGACTTAGCTGAGAGAAAGTGTGCAGGTCAGAAAGGCTAATGTGTAAATGTTTTAATCGCGGTTATGGACAAAGCCACTTCAGATTATCGTGAAACTGCCATGTTTCACCACAAAGTGCAACCTAGAATGGGCCAACGATGACAAATCATCCTTTATCCGTTTTAAAGACCAGAAAACCGATACATCTTTTTTCCCTCCCCAAGTTTTTGGAGCTTCCACTGTGAAATGCATACTTTTAATGGCGAGCAGTGAAAAGACAATTTAGAGAGAGAAATGGGATACCCCGGAAATGTTAGCCGGACTGACTATCAAGACATTGCATCTGCAGGAGTAGCTAGTCAGGGGTAAAGGAAATCCCAGAATCGAGCTTATGTGCGAGTACGACGAGGGGATTCAAAGATCAGAATAAACGATGCTTCCATGTTCTACAAGTACCATATATATATATATATAAACGCCATTGTCTCTCTGTTGTTGTCTGTCTGCTTTTATTCCTTATGCACGGCCACATCTTTCAAGTTACAAATTCCAAACTAGAAATACAACTTTGTTTGGGGGGAGCGGGGGGTGGGGGGGGGGGGGGATAATATAGGCTATGTGGCCGTTGCCTCACGCTAGGGGACATGGAGGGGGCAATAATTCTCTATGCAAATGTGTACAGTGTAGCGCCACCTGGTGGTGATGGCAGAGGTTATTACAACTTCCGTTTTTTATGGGCAACGCAAAGGTTAAAGCACTCTTTGCATGAGTGAATTTGCCCTCCTTCTCTCCCCCCCCCCCCCCACACCCCAAGATGGAAGGTCCTGTCAAAGCCACCCCCCCCCCAAAAAAGATGTATATACAGTATATCTCTCCCCTTACTGCTCCCCTCCCTACCCCTCCCAACCCCTCCTCCCTTTTCCCTCCACCACCCTCCTTCCATCCCCTCCCCATCCCCTTTCTAGCACCAAGGGATGTGCCGACTAATTGGTCGGTCAGCGAAGCCACAGGTAGGCTCTTCTAGTTAATTATGTGCAGAAATATGGTAAAATCTCTCCCCCACCACAACTCTCATCTCCTCTTCCTGTTCAGGCTGGAGTTCCCCAAGGCAGTGTTCTGGGCCCTGTGCTTTTTCTGGTCTTCATCAATGATCTCTCTGACTCTCTTGAAAATCCTCTCTATCTCTTTGCTGATGACTCTACTCTCTGTCGCTCCATTCTTCATCCCTCAGATCGGCAGTCTGCAGCCTCCTCACTCTCTGCAGATCTGGACAAAATCACAGACTGGGCAAACAAGTGGAACATGTCTTTCAATCCTGACAAATCTCACACTCTTACGATATCTCTCCGAAAAGACCGACTGGACAACCCTCCCATCCACTTTCTGAATAATTCTCTCCAAGAAGTTCTGTCACTCAAGCTTTTGGGTCTCACTATCTGCCATGATTCCTGGGAAAACCACATTTCAAATCTGGCCTCCAAAGCCAGTCGCCGACTGGGCATCCTCCGTCGTGCGAAGTCCTTCCTTGGCACACCTGAGCTCCTCACCACATACAAGGCTTTCATCCGCAGCTCAATGGAATACTGCTCTCCCCTCTGGGCTGGTGCTCCTGCCTCACACCTAGCTCGTCTTCACGCTGTTGAAACCAAAGCGTTCAGAATCATTGGAATCTCCCGCGATGAAGCTATCTCTGAGGGCCTTTCACTTACTCACCGCAGGCAGGTTGGTGGTCTTTCCGTCTTCTACCGACTCCTCTCTGGCCTTGCCCCCCCCCCCCCAGCTCTCTCTGGGCTCTGTCCCCCAAATATTCCTACAGGTCGCACAAGATCTGCCTGCAACCCTCTTATGGTAAAATCAAGACTCTCTGCTCACCTTCACTCCTTCATTCCTCTTTTCTCCCACCTCTGGAACAAACTCCCTCACTCTCTTCGATCCCACTCCTCCCTCCAGGTCTTTAAAACAGCTGTTCACCACCATCTCTTATCCTCCCCCATCCAAAACCTTGATCTTGTCTACCCCCGCTAATTTCACCCCAAATCCACTTTTTTGAAATACCAACTTCTGTCCTGGAAGTCCTTGGTGTCCTTGTGTTTTATACTTCTGCCACCCCCTTCCCACGCCTCCTCCCCCCAAGCCCTCTCCCTCCCACATATCTCCCTGCTCTCAAATGTTATGTTTGTGTGCTTCCCCTTCTCTCCCCATCTTGTCTTCCGCTCCCTCTTTTTATATATTTTGTTTGTCTGGTTGACAACTCGATTCAGTATTTTAAAAAAAACAAAAAAAAAACAAAAAAAAAAACAAAAAAAACTAGGGCACAAGAATGGCCCTTTGTTCTCTCATTTTAAAATGTCTTTCAATTCAACTCCCTCCCAATCCCGCCCCCCTCCCTCCCCACGTTCCCCCTGTTCCCTTTCCCTTCGGTTAACGACCAAACTGCCATAAAGGGAAAACAAGTACAGCACCTCTACTTCACCTTAATGCCGAGGCTGTAACATCAGGCACCATAATGGTCACTGGATTTTCTCAAAAGTCATTAAAATTTTGTCCAACAACAAAAGAATGGTATTGAGGGTTGGTCAGTAAATCCATGGCCTAATGATTTTAGAGTATTACAATAAATAAGGGTCATTTGCAACTTCAAAAATTAGAGTTGCCTGAAAAAGACAAAAGGCAAAGCAGTCTCGTTGTTGTCCGTTGTGTTAATCCGACTTATTGATAACTCCTCAAATAGTAATAACATCGAGAAGAGTTCCTGGGATGAGCACAGTGGTGATGTGGAGATTACTAGAGAATGGAGGGATGTAAAAATGGTCAAAATCAGCCTCGGTGGTATCATTGTTAGAGCGTCCGCTCTGAGTCTCCGCAGGTCGGTGGTTCAGAACCTCGGCTGAGTCATACTTAAGTCATACTTAACCATAAATCTTCCATATAAAACACATGTCAGTGTGTGCGTTTGTACAGATGTCTGTCCCCTTTCATAAGGGTAGGTTTTAAAGGCCAATCTTTTCACACGAATGTGTGTTCATTACAGTCTATTATTTTGAGGATTAAAAACAAACTTGAAAAACATTTTCCATCAAAGAGTAATTATGTCTCTCCTATTGGAATTGTACAAGGTGGCTTGCAAACCGAGCCTCAAGGGCGGTGTACAGAAGTGTTTTTTTTAAATAACAATAAATACAAGGTGCAGGGAGGTGAAATTCACTGCACGTGATGTGCAACGCACACAGAGTAAAATTAGTGTTCATTTACATCCGTAGGATGTCAAATAAATAAATACGATATGAGCACACCTGACACTAGGCCGAGGCTTCAGGCTTTGGCATGCCCATGAGGCTGCACCGTCAGATAAATACTGTTCAAACAAGTGAATCCTCTTGGATTGCGCTGAGGTTCGGGCATGGAATTTCTAGGAGGAAGTATAATTTGTATGCAATGAAAGTACATGTAATATGGGATCGAGTAAGATCGAGTAAGCTTCACCAGTGCGCGTGCGCGAATTTACGTCACGTCAGCAGCGAGAAGGCGTTCCCCAACACGAACCAATCAGGAACTGCCACGCCCACTTATATGATCTCAGAATTCCTGTGACAGGAATTAGCGTTACACTGGCTGGAAGTCATTCGCTAGAGGCGCTTCCTCAGCGCCAATCACCAGTGCGCGTGCGCGAATTTACGTCACGTCGGCAGCGAGAAGGCGTTCCCCAACACGAACCAATCAGGAACTGCCACGCCCACTTATATGATCTCAGAATTCCTGTGACAGGAATTAGCGTTACACTGGCTGGAAGTCAATCGCTAGAGGCGCTTCCTCAGCGCCAATAAACTGTTCCAACCCATCATTTTTGACAGGCTTTTTACTAGTTTGTAATAACAGCACGGGCTTTGATGGGCCAAATGGCTTCCTCTTGCGTGGAAGTTCCTTGCAAGGGAACTCATATTATCATAAACATGAGGGTGTACTTGTTGACGAAACCTTGTTCGAATGATTGGTCCCATTATGTGCGATCCCTCAGTCTGCTTTGTTGATCGAATTAAATAAATTTGATATTGTAGCGGTTACCGCTGGATGCACACAATCGCCTTGCACCGGCCAGAACACGGCCAGACGCGCCTCTCCCGGGCATGCCCGGACTCACTGTTCCCGGGCATGCCCGAACCTCCCGGGCACGCCCGGTCTCGTCTTTCCCGGGCATGCCCGCTCTCGCCTTTCCAGGGCTCGCCCAGAGCGTCCGGGCATGCCCGCTATCGCCTTTCCAGGGCTCGCCCAGAGCGTCCGGGCATGCCCGCTATCGCCTTTCCAGGGCTCGCCCAGAGCGTCCGGGCATGCCCGCTATCGCCTTTCCAGGGCTCGCCCAGAGCGTCCGGGCATGCCCGCTCTCGCCTTTCCAGTGCTTGTCCAGAGCGCCCGGGCACGCCCAGCCTCGACTTGCCAGGCCGCAGCCAAACACGCCCGGGCAGGTCCAGACTCGCCTTTCCAAGGCTCGCCCTTGACACCCGGGCATGCCGGTATAGCTTTTGCCGGGCAAACTTCCCGACATAAATGTGTATATATATTGCTGCCCGATAAACGGGCTTTTGTCAGAATACCTGAGCTGTTTTGTTTTAATAAAGCAACTCGGACGAATTCCGTCTTTGGTCGCGTCACTTCTTTCGACTCGCGTTGGAGCGCAGCTCCCTCACTGGTGACCTTACCGACATGGACACGGCAGTGACTCTTAAACTGCCTACCTTCTGGGAGGCTCACGCGGCTGTTTGGTTCGCCCAGGCGGACTCCCAGTTCGCCCTGCGAGGCATCACCGCGGACGACACCCGCTTCGACCACGTCGTGGCAGCGCTCGGTTCCGCCACCGCGACCCGCGCCCTGAGCCTCCTCGAGCACCCGCCCGCTGCCGACAAGTATGACGCGCTGAAAACGCTCCTCCTCGACGCTTTCGCCCTCTCACCGGCGGCACGCGCACGGCGCCTGCTCGACCTGCCCGAGCTCGGCGACACGCGCCCATCCGAGCGCATGGACTATATGCTCTCGCTGCTCGGTGAGCACTCTCCGGATTTTCTGTTCCGCGAGTTGTTCCTTCGCCAGCTGCCTCACCCGGTACGCCTCGCCCTGGCTGGCACGTCGATCACCGATCCCCGCGCCCTCGCCAGGGAAGCCGATAAGATCTCCTCGGCGGGCCAACACATCGGCGCGGCTACCTGGAGCCTGCCGCCGTCCGAGGCGACGCCCACGACGCCCGAGCGCCCTGCGCGGTTGGAGGCCGAACTGCCGGTGAAACTGGCGGCCGCCACGCCGCACCGACCGCTTCCGACACGACGGCCGGGGCCTCCACCTGACCAGGCGTGGTGTTATTACCACGCTAGGTTCGGACACAAGGCTCGGACGTGCCGACCCCCGTGCACTTTCGGCAAGTCGGGAAACGGCCGGGCCGGCGTTCATTCCCAGCCATGAGCGCCGGCCACTCGGGCAACTTGCTTTTTATTCGGGACAAAGCGTCCGGGCGGCGTTTCCTTTGTGACACCGGCGCCCAACTGAGCGTCATACCCGCCTCCGAGCAGGACAGGCGGGACGCCGTTTGCGGCCCCTCTTTGGTCGCTGCTAATGGCTCGGCCATATGCACTTTCGGCCCGCGCAACGTCACCCTCTGCTTCGGCAGCCAGCGCTTTCAGTGGACCTTTGTGACCGCCTGCGTCCCTATGGCTTTGCTGGGCGCCGACTTCCTCTGCGCGCACGGGCTGCTGGTCGACGTCAAACGTCGTCGCCTTGTCAACGCCGAGACCTTCAGCTCCCTGGCGTGCACGATGAGTAGCTCCGCGCCGACCGAACTGGCGTGCGCCCTCCCGACGGCGAACGAGTTCGCTCGCCTGCTCGCGGAATTCCCGGCCCTCACACGGCCGACGTTTTCGGCCGTCGCAGTGCGGCATGGGATCGAGCACCACATACCCACTACGGGCCCGCCGGTCTACGCCAGGGCCCGCCGCCTCGACCCGGCCAAGCTCGCCGTGGCAAAGGCCGAGTTCGACGCGTTGGAGCACCTCGGCATCGTGCGGCGCTCCAATAGCGCGTGGGCCTCACCACTGCACATCGTGCCAAAGCCGGGGGGCGGATGGCGCCCGTGTGGGGACTACCGCCGCCTCAACGACGCTACCACCCCCGACAGGTACCCGATCCCGCACATCCAGGACTTTTCCGCCCGTTTGGCGGGACGGGTCATATTTTCCAAAATTGACCTGATACAGGGATACCACCAGGTACCTGTCCGGGCGGCCGACGTCCCGAAGACGGCCGTCATCACGCCGTTCGGCCTGTTCGAATTTTTGAGGATGCCGTTTGGCCTCAAGAACGCGGCCCAGGCGTTCCAGCGCTTAATGGACGGCGTGCTGCGCGACCTGCCATTTCTTTTCGTCTATCTGGACGACATCCTCGTCGCCAGCACGTCCCGCGCCGAGCACCTCCTCCACCTCCGAACACTGTTCGGTCGCCTCAGCGAGCACGGCTTAATTGTCAACCCGGCCAAATGCCACTTCGGCACGACGACCGTTGACTTTTTCGGCCACCGCATCACCAAGACCGGGGCCGTGCCGCTGCCGACCAAGGTCGAGGCCATCACCACGTTCCCGCGTCCCTGTTCCATCAAGGCCCTACAAGAGTTCCTCGGCATGGTGAATTTTTATCACCGATTCGTGCCCCGCGCTGCTCAGCTCATGCGGCCCCTTTACGAGGCCCTCCGGGGCAAGCCGGCCAAGCATGACATTGTTTGGTCCGCGGCCATGGACACGGCCTTCGCGAGCGCAAAACGGGCCCTCGCCGACGCAACGCTGCTGGCTCACCCGGTGCTCAACGCGCCCATCGCCCTCACTACGGACGCCTCCAACTACGCGGTGGATGCCGTCCATGAACAATGGGTGGACGGGGTTTGCCAGCCACTCGCTTTTTTCAGCCGGCAGCTCCGGCCGAACGAGTTAAAATACAGCACGTTCGACCGCGAGCTGCTCGGTCTATTCCTGGCCGTTCGCCATTTCCGACACCTCCTGGAGGGCCGCCCGTTCACGGCTTTCGTCGACCACAAGCCGTTGGTCTACGCAATGGCCAAAGTCACGGAGCCGTGGTCGGCCCGCCAGCAGCGCCACCTCTCCGCCGTGTCGGAATTCACCACGGACATCCGGCACGTCGCCGGCAAAGACAACGCTGTGGCCGACTGTCTTTCTCGGGCCAGCGCGAACGCGGTCCACCTCGGCGTGGACTTCGCGCTCATGGCGGCCGACCAGACCACCGACACCTCAGTGCAGGCCCTCCGGGCGGCGGACACGGGCCTCCGCCTGGCCGACATCCCCTTCGCGGGCACCGTCCTGCTCTGCGACGTCTCCCAGGGCCAGCCTCGCCCCATCGTGCCCGTTTCCTGGCAGCGCCGCATCTTCGCCTCCATCCACGGCCTTTCTCACCCGGGCCGGAAAGCTTCTCAGAAGCTGGTGTCGGCGCGTTTCGTCTGGCACGGCCTTCGACGGAACGTCCGCGACTGGGCCAACGCCTGCACGGCCTGCCAGCGGGCCAAGGTCCACCGCCACACCCAGGCCCCGCTGGCACCTTTCACCGTGCCTGCACGGCGTTTCGACCACGTCCACGTGGACCTGGTGGGTCCCCTGCCCCCATCGCGGGGTTCACCCACCTGCTCACCATGGTGGACAGGACCACCAGGTGGCCGGAGGCCGTGCCCCTCACCTCCACCACCACCGCCGACGTGGCGCAGGCGTTCATCGCCACCTGGGTCGCGCGCTTCGGCGCACCGGCGGACATCTCGTCCGACCGCGGCCCACAGTTCACGTCCGAACTTTGGGGCGCGGTCGCCCGCTCGTTGGGGGTCACGCTGCACCGCACCACGGCCTACCACCCCCTAGCCAACGGGTTGTGCGAGCGGTTTCACCGCTCCATGAAGGCCGCACTCATGGCCGGCCTTCAGGACGACGGTTGGACCGACCGGCTGCCGTGGGTCCTTTTGGGGCTCCGCACGGCCCCCAAGGAGGACCTCCGGGCGTCCGCCGCCGAGCTCGTCTACGGCCAGCCGCTCCGCGTCCCGGGCGAGTTCGTGCCCGACGCTACCAGTCCCTGGTCCGCCGCACACCAGCGCTCGGACCTCCAGGAGGCCGCCCGCCGATTTGCCCCAGTGCCAACGTCCCGCCACGGTGGCCCCCAGTCCTACGTCCCCCTGGCGGTTCGCACAGCGGAGTACGTCTTTGTGCGTCATGACGCGCAACGGGGGCCACTCCGGCCACCGTACGACGGGCCCTTCCGGGTCCTGCGACGGGGCGACAAGTCCTTTGTCGTCGACGTTGGCGCCGGTCGGACCGGATCTCTGTGGACCGCCTCAAACCGGCGCACATGGACGTCGACCGACCACCACGGTTGGCCCTTCCTCCGCGGCGAGGCCGCCCCCCATCCACAGTTCCCCCCGCTCGACCACCCACCACCACGTCGGACCCCTCCCCACGACCCTCCAGGGGTCGCTTCGGCCGGGTCATCCGGACCCCCCTTAAATTGACCCTGCCGGTGCAGGTCGATTCTGGAGGGGCGTGTGTAGCGGTTACCGCTGGATGCACACAATCGCCTTGCACCGGCCAGAACACGGCCAGACGCGCCTCTCCCGGGCATGCCCGGACTCACTGTTCCCGGGCATGCCCGAACCTCCCGGGCACGCCCGGTCTCGTCTTTCCCGGGCATGCCCGCTCTCGCCTTTCCAGGGCTCGCCCAGAGCGTCCGGGCATGCCCGCTATCGCCTTTCCAGGGCTCGCCCAGAGCGTCCGGGCATGCCCGCTATCGCCTTTCCAGGGCTCGCCCAGAGCGTCCGGGCATGCCCGCTATCGCCTTTCCAGGGCTCGCCCATAGCGTCCGGGCATGCCCGATCTCGCCTTTCCAGTGCTTGTCCAGAGCGCCCGGGCACGCCCAGCCTCGACTTGCCAGGCCGCAGCCAAACACGCCCGGGCAGGTCCAGACTCGCCTTTCCAAGGCTCGCCCTTGACACCCGGGCATGCCCGGTATAGCTTTTGCCGGGCAAACTTCCCGACATAAATGTGTATATATATTGCTGCCCGATAAACGGGCTTTTGTCAGAATACCTGAGCTGTTTTGTTTTAATAAAGCAACTCGGACGAATTCCGTCTTTGGTCGCGTCACTTCTTTCGACTCGCGTTGGAGCACAGCTCCCTCAATATCAACGTTAAATAAATAAATAATGAAAATAAATAAATAAATACTTTTTCTTTTCCTATATCCTTTTTAGAGGAATTCCGATGAGAGATCATTACTCCTAATGGGATTCTGGAGGATGAAAACACAAGAAATCCAGACTCCTAAGTCTGAGGCACACTTACTCAAAGGTGGCCAAGGGGTTTTGACCTTTTGTGTCACGTGAAGTTCTAATGGGGGTTCTACATCTTGAAACCATACTTATTCGTCGATAAATATGGGTAAAATAAATATGGGGGATAAGGTTCACCTCGTCACCAATGATGTAACCATTCGCCCACCTGTGTAGACGCATTCGCCGTCCATACATTAACAGTGCCCCCCACCACCCGCTTTTGCAAGCCTATTGTATTTGCAACAATCAGGGTGACCGATAAAGTCAGCCTGGTGAGGCAGGAGAAATAAAAAGGAGAAATTACAGGCGGACCTCGCAGGAAGCGTCAGCCGTTCATCTCGGCCTAATAGCAAAGATATGATTTCAAGATCGATACCCAAGATCATTTATACATCTTTTACTTTTGTCACGAAGGATAGGCAAAGCGGACCGGAGAATGGAATCTATTGAAGTGAAAGAAAAGTCAGTCTGCGCACGCTCCGCTTACCTTGGCATTTGGAACTTTCACGTTGCGATGCAATCTAACGACAGCAAGGGTGTGCGCATTGGCTCTGCGGGTGCATCCTTCATGCCTTATTCAGCTGGTGGAACACTCAACCTAACTGGGTGGCAAATGCCCTCGACGTGCACTCAAAGAGCACTTTGGTGCCGTTCTACGGACACTCAAAATGAAAAACACAGTCATTTTTGCATGGAATGTTCAACAGGAGTCCTTGAGACACTCCATGAGCAATCCGAGAACACTCCACTGGTGCGTTCGCCAAGCCGATCCCGCTTACGAAGTGTAGAGTGCTCAGATTTGCATGCGACAATGTCACCTTGGCGGGTGCAATGAAAGGGCGATTGAACCGCAATGATCGAGGATACAGAAGAGTCTCTCCAAAAAAAAATCTTGCCAGAACCTGATTGGTCAGGTGTCGCTCCCTGTTACATAATATATAAATCGGTACTTTTATAGAACATTTATGAGCTGGCAGGATATACCTCTGACATGTATAGCCTGGGATTGAATTTCAACTCAGCTACTTAATAAACTTCCATCCTGTTGTTTCACCTGTGGGGTTTCACATTAACCAATTTTGATTTCCCATCGGTTCATATGGGAAATCAATGTTTGTGCCATCCCTTGGATGGATGTTAAGGCGGATGTTCCACCTGTTAGCATCAGTTTGTGGACTTAAAAGATCCCACGCTATTTTTCAGAAATAGTGGCTTAGCGATCGTCGGAACCCTGAAATACAGTGCCTCCAGAAAGTATTCACACCCCTTGCCTTTTTCCACATTTTATTAGCTTACATCCTGAATTTAAAATGGACTAAGTTGAGATTTTTTTTGTCACTGATCTACACATAATAACACCCCATTAATGTCAAGGTGATAATGCCCCAAAAATAATACCCCTTAGCTCTTTCCCGAGCCTCGATCTTGTATACACAAAAAAAAGAAAAAAAGTGGATTTGTTTCATTGTTTTTTTACAAAATAATTAAAAATGAAATGCAGAAATATCTAATTTACACAAGTAATCAACCCCCTGAGTCAATACTTCATAGAAGCGCCTTTGCATCAATTACAGCTTTGAGTCTTCTTCGCTTGGAGAGTCTATTAGCTTTGCACATCTTGGCTTGGAGAGTTTCTCCCATTTTTCCTTGCAGATTTGCTCAAGCTCTGTCAAGTTGGATGAGGAGCGTCGGTGAACAGCAATCTTCCAATATGTCCACAGATTCAAAATGGGGTTCAGGTCTGGGCTTTGGCTGGGCCACTCAAGGACTTTGACCCTCTTGTTCTGAAGCCATTCCAGTGTTGCTTTGACTGTATGCTTGGGGTCATTGTCCTGTTGGAGCATATGCAAAAGACAATTTGTCTTTTGACTTTTGCATTCTGAAGCAGGTCTTCCTCAAGGATTTGCCTGCATTTGGCTCCATTCATTGCTCCCTCTATCCTTACAAGCCTCACAGTTCCTGCTGCTGAAAAGCATCCCCATAGCATGATGTTGCCACCATCATGTTTCACGGCGGGATAGTGTTTAATGGGTGATGAACTGTGTTCAGTTTCTTCAGAACGTAGCGCTTTGCATTCAGGCCAAAGAGTTCAATTTTTGTCTCATTAGACTAGAGAATATTTTGCCTCATGCTCTCAGATTATTTCACGTGCCTTTTGCAAACTCCAGGTGTGCTGACATTTGCCTTTTTTCTCAGGAGTGGCTTCCGTCTGGCCACTCTCCCATAAAGCTTAGATTTGTGAAGTGCTGCAAAGACTGTTGTCCTTCCGTCAGGATCTCCCATCTCAGCCAAGGAACTCTGTAGCGCTATCAGTGGGCAATGGGTTCTTTGTCACCTCCCTGACCAAGATCCTTCTTGTCCAGTTGCTCAGTTTGCTTAGATTGGCTCAGGTTGGTTTGGTCGGATGGCCAGCTCGAGGAAGAGTCTGGGTAGTTCCATGCTCTATCCATTTCCTAATGCTGGAGCTCACTGTGCTCTTGGGAACCTTCAACACTCTAGAATTTGATGTATACTCTTCCCCAGATCTATTCCTCCTCACAATTCTATTTTGGGAGTTATATGGACAGTTCCTTGGACTTCGTGGTAGAGTTTCTGCTATGACATGCATTGTCAACTGTGCGACCTTATATAGAAATGTGTGTTTCTTTCTAAATCATGTCCAATCAATTGCATTGGCCACTGGTGGACTCCAATCAAGTTGTAGATGATCAAAGGAAATTGGATGCACCTGAGCTCAATTTGGAGTGTCATAGCAAAGGGGGTTGAATACTAATTGACTAAAGACATTTCAGCTTTTCATTTTTGCTTAATTGTAAAAAAATTCAAAACAAATTCCACTTTGACATTGTGGTGTATTATGTGTAGATCAGTGACAAAAAATCTCAATTTAAACCATTTTAAATTCAGGCTGTAACACAAGAAAATGTTTTTTAAAAGTCAAGGGGTGTGAATACTTTCTGATGGCACTGTATGACAAATTCCTGCCACCTTCAGTCAAATGTCAGGGCCTGGACAGCCGAGTCATGAATGAGTTCAGTAACAAAAAGAAAAACACACAGGTGTTTGCTGGGTCCAGATGGGAACCAACGAGGGGGAATAATTGAGGGTGTTAAAGAAGGAGTAGAATTGTAAAACATTTACGGAGGAGGCCAAATTCTATGGTGCCAAAAAAACCGCTGTGGTCCTTCTGTCCTCAATAAGCAAAATGTCACACTAAGCTCACGTCAGAGGACAGTCTGGTTTGCCTTCCGTGGCTCTCATTTATAGATCAGTCATGCCATGATGAGTGCTTACAATCCCCATCAACATGCATCATATCCCTCCACTTGTCATGATGAAGAAGATGGCAATTGACAGCCACTTGGGTAAGTCTTGGCTCAAATTCCAGGTGAAATATAAAATATCTTACCTTTGTATCAGCAATGAGTCCACACCATGATTGATGGTATCATTAATATCTTCAAGCGAATACGAATTTTGCTGATATAAACCAAGCCTTGTGTACGATATACAATGAAAATTATTGTTAGTGAAATTAATGAATTAAAGGAAGGACGAACAAAGTTTCATACACATAAAAAATAGGTATTTGCGAAAGATTGTTTTCATTACTGAAAGATTTATGTGTGCTTTTTGGGAAAAGGAAGATAAACTGGTGGGAGGGGGCTATGGGACAGGTTAATGGGGGTAATGGAGTGTGGGAGGTTTGGGGAGAGGGGGAAAATAAACCTTGGAGAAGATAGGAACGGAACAAGGGGAATGAAGGGAAGGATATAAAAAAAAAAAATTCACCCAAATTTGCGTATGTATTAAATAGACAGTGCATATCCATGCGTTATCAACAGGACTCATCAAAGTAATTTCCCGAAAAAGTCTTGACGTCAAGAGAATACCAAGAAAAAAACCCTCCTGGCTGCACGTGCACAATGTGCTTTCAAAGTTTGTGCACAACTACACCTCCGTGGCAGGGAAGCACGTACGTCACACTAGCTACCTAGCAACGTGACCGATAAAACCAAAAACCTGCAAGTGTTTGGTTCGATTAACCAAAACAAGAAACGCTCAGCGAAGGCAACATTTATACAATCATATCATATGTTAAAGGCATTTCCTCTCTGAAGTCAGCAAACCCACAAACAACGACGAGATCGCGTGGATTGAACACGAACCTCACAGCACGCACTCCATCGGGGATGGTTATTCAATGGCTTCTTTATTCTGCGTTTTGTTTTTTAAGTGATGGAAGGCTCCTGCAGGACAAGGACATTCGGAGACAACAGTGTGCTTTCGTGGGATCGACATTGGCAGACATTAGGCAAAGGAACATGGGCATGTGGGATTCCAAACTGGGATCTTAATATTGTGGGCAATTTGCCGGGATGCGAATGGGGACATGGGCATGTGGGATTCCAAACTGGGATCTTAATGTTGTGGGCAATTTGCCGGGATGCGAATGGGAACATGGGTATGTGGGATTCCAAACTGGGATCTCAATGTTGTGGGCAATTTGCCTGGATGCGAATGGGAACATGGGCATGTGGGATTCCAAACTGGGATCTTAATATTGTGGGCAATTTGCCGGGATGCGAATGGGGACATGGGCATGTGGGATTCCAAACTGGGATCATAATGTTGTGGGCAATTTGCCGGGATGCGAATGGGAACATGGGTATGTGGGATTCCAAACTGGGATCTCAATGTTGTGGGCAATTTGCCGGGATGCGAATGGGAACATGGGTATGTGGGATTCCAAACTGGGCTCTCAATGTTGTGGGCAATTTGCCTGGATGCGAATGGGAACATGGATATGTGGGATTCCAAACTGGGATCTCAATGTTGTGGGCAATTTGCCGAGATGCGAATGGGAACATGGGTATGTGGGATTCCAAACTGGGATCTCAATGTTGTGGGCAATTTGCCTGGATGCGAATGGGAACGTGGGTATGTGGGATTCCAAACTGGGATCTCAATGTTGTGGGCAATTTGCCTGGATGCGAATGGGAACATGGGTATGTGGGATTCCAAACTGGGCTCTCAATGTTGTGGGCAATTTGCCTGGATGCGAATGGGAACATGGGTATGTGGGATTCCAAACTGGGATCTTAATGTTGTGGGCAATTTGCCGAGATGCGAATGGGAACGTGGGTATGTGGGATTCCAAACTGGGATCTTAATGTTGTGGGCAATTTGCCTGGATGCGAATGGGAACATGGGTATGTAGGATTCCAAACTGGAATCTTAATGTTGTGGGCAATTTGCCTGGATGCGAATGGGAACATGGGGATGTGGGATCCCAAACTGGGATCTCAATGTTATGGGCAATTTGCCTGGATGCGAATGGGAACATGGGTATGTGGGATTCCAAACTGGGATCTCAATGTTGTGGGCAATTTGCCTGGATGCGAATGGGAACATGGGTATGTGGGATTCCAAACTGGGATCTTAATGTTGTGGGCAATTTGCCTGGATGCGAATGGGAACATGGGTATGTGGGATTCCAAACTGGGATCTCAATGTTGTGGGCAATTTGCCTGGATGCGAATGGGAACATGGGTATGTGGGATTCCCAACTGGGATCTCAATGTTGTGGGCAATTTGCCTGGATGCGAATGGGAACATGGGTATGTGGGATTCCCAACTGGGATCTCAATGTTGTGGGCAATTTGCCTGGATGCGAATGGGAACATGGGTATGTGGGATTCCAAACTGGGATCTCAATGTTGTGGGCAATTTGCCTGGATGCGAATGGGAACATGGGTATGTGGGATTCGAAACTGGGATCTCAATGTTGTGGGCAATTTGCCTGGATGCGAATGGGAACATGAGTATATGGGATTCCAAACTGGGATCTCAATGTTGTGGGCAATTTGCCGGGATGCGAATGGGAACATGGGTATGTGGGATTCCAAACTGGGATCTCAATGTTGTGGGCAATTTGCCGGGATGCGAATGGGAACATGGGTATGTGGGATTCCAAACTGGGATCTCAATGTTGTGGGCAATTTGCCGAGATGCGAATGGGAACATGGGTATGTGGTATTCCAAACTGGGATCTCAATGTTGTGGGCAATTTGCCTGGATGCGAATGGGAACATGGGTATGTGGGATTCCAAACTGGGATCTTAATGTTGTGGGCAATTTGCCTGGATGCGAATGGGAACATGGGTATGTGGGATTCCAAACTGGGATCTTAATGTTGTGGGCAATTTGCCTGGATGCGAATGGGAACATGGGTATGTGGGATTCCCAACTGGGATCTCAATGTTGTGGGCAATTTGCCTGGATGCGAATGGGAACATGGGTATGTGGGATTCCCAACTGGGATCTCAATGTTGTGGGCAATTTGCCTGGATGCGAATGGGAACATGGGTATGTGGGATTCCAAACTGGGATCTCAATGTTGTGGGCAATTTGCCTGGATGCGAATGGGAACATGGGTATGTGGGATTCGAAACTGGGATCTCAATGTTGTGGGCAATTTGCCTGGATGCGAATGGGAACATGAGTATATGGGATTCCAAACTGGGATCTCAATGTTGTGGGCAATTTGCCAGGATGCGAATGGGAACATGGGTATGTGGGATTCCAAACTGGGATCTCAATGTTGTGGGCAATTTGCCGAGATGCGAATGGGAACATGGGTATGTGGGATTCCAAACTGGGATCTCTATGTTGTGGGCAATTTGCCTGGATGCGAATGGGAACATGGGTATGTGGGATTCCAAACTGGGATCTTAATGTTGTGGGCAATTTGCCTGGATGCGAATGGGAACATGGAGATGTGGGATCCCAAACTGGGATCTCAATGTTGTGGGCAATTTGCCTGGATGCGAATGGGAACATGGGTATGTGGGATTCCAAACTGGGATCTCAATGTTGTGGGCAATTTGCCTGGATGCGAATGGGAACATGGGTATGTGGGATTCGAAACTGGGATCTCAATGTTGTGGGCAATTTGCCTGGATGCGAATGGGAA
Source organism: Myxine glutinosa (assembly GCF_964187855.1). Classification (NCBI taxonomy): domain Eukaryota; kingdom Metazoa; phylum Chordata; class Myxini; order Myxiniformes; family Myxinidae; genus Myxine; species Myxine glutinosa. The sequence goes on along the minus strand of NW_027617233.1, from coordinate 60,959 downwards.
CATGAGTATATGGGATTCCAAACTGGGATCTCAATGTTGTGGGCAATTTGCCGGGATGCGAATGGGAACATGGGTGTGTGGGATTCGAAACTGGGATCTCAATGTTGTGGGCAATTTGCCTGGATGCGAATGGGAACATGAGTATATGGGATTCCAAACTGGGATCTCAATGTTGTGGGCAATTTGCCGGGATGCGAATGGGAACATGAGTACATGGGATTCCAAACTGGGATCTCAATGTTGTGGGCAATTTGCCGGGATGCGAATAGGAACATGGATGTGTGGGATTCCAAACTGGGATCTCAATGTTGTGGGCAATTTACCTGGATGCGAATGGGAACGTGGGTGTGTGGGATTCCAAACTGGGATCTCAATGTTGTGGGCAATTTGCCTAGATACGAATGGGAACATGGGTATGTGGGATTCCAAACTGGGGTCTCAATGTTGTGGGCAATTTGCCGGGATGCGAATGGGAACATGGGTATGTGGGATTCCAAACTGGGATCTCAATGTTGTGGGCAATTTGCCGGATGCGAATGGGCACATGGGTATGTGGGATTCCAAAATGGATCTCAATGTTGTGGGCAATTTGCCTGGATGCGAATGGGAACGTGGGTATGTGGGATTCCAAACTGGGCTTGCAATGTTATGGACAATTTGCCTGGATGCGAATGCAAACATGGGTATGTGGGATTCCAAACTGGGATCTCAATGTTGTGGGCAATTTGCCTGGATGCGAATGGGAACATGGGTATGTGGGATTCCAAACTGGGATCTCAATGTTGTGGGCAATTTGCCTGGATTCGAATGGGAGCATGGGTATATGGGATTCCCAACTGGGATCTCAATGTTGTGGGCAATTTGCCGGGATGCGAATGCAAACATGGGTATGTGGGATTCCAAACTGGGATCTCGATGTTGTGGGCAATTTGCCTGGATGCGAATGGGAACATGGGTATGTGGGATTCGAAACTGGGATCTCAATGTTGTGGGCAATTTGCCGGGATGCGAATGGGAACATGGGTATGTGGGATTCGAAACTGGGATCTCAATGTTGTGGGCAATTTGCCTGGATGCGAATGGGAACATGGGTATGTGGGATTCCAAACTGGGGTCTCAATGTTGTGGGCAATTTGCCGGGATGCGAATGGGAACATGGGTATGTGGGATTCCAAACTGGGATCTCAATGTTGTGGGCAATTTGCCTCGATGCGAATGGGAACATGGGTATGTGGGATTCCAAACTGGGATCTCAATGTTGTGGGCAATTTGCCTCGATGCGAATGGGAACATGGGTATGTGGGATTCCAAACTGGGGTCTCAATGTTGTGGGCAATTTGCCTGGATGCGAATGGGAACATGGGTATGTGGGATTCCAAACTGGGATCTCAATGCTGTGGGCAATTTGCCTGGATTCGAATGGGAGCATGGGTATGTGGGATTCCAAACTGGGATCTCAATGTTGTGGGCAATTTGCCTGGATGCGAATGGGAGCATGGGTATGTGGGATTCCAAACTGGGATCTCAATGTTGTGGGCAATTTGCCGGGATGCGAATGCAAACATGGGTATGTGGGATTCCAAACTGGGGTCTCAATGTTGTGGGCAATTTGCCTGGATGCGAATGGGAACATGGGTATGTGGGATTCCAAACTGGGATCTCAATGCTGTGGGCAATTTGCCTGGATGCGAATGGGAACATGGGTATGTGGGATTCCAAACTGGGATCTCAATGCTGTGGGCAATTTGCCTGTATTCGAATGGGAGCATGGGTATGTGGGATTCCAAACTGGGATCTCAATGTTGTGGGCAATTTGCCTGGATGCGAATGGGAGCATGGGTATGTGGGATTCCAAACTGGGATCTCAATGTTGTGGGCAATTTGCCGGGATGCGAATGCAAACATGGGTATGTGGGATTCCAAACTGGGATCTCAATGTTGTGGGCAATTTGCCGGGATGCGAATGGGAACATGGGTATGTGGGATTACAAACTGGGATCTCAATGTTGTGGGCAATTTGCCGGGATGCGAATGCAAACATGGGTATGTGGGATTCCAAACTGGGATCTCAATGTTGTGGGCAATTTGCCTGGATGCGAATGGGAACATGGGTATGTGGGATTCCAAACTGGGATCTCAATGTTGTGGGCAATTTGCCGGGATGCGAATGGGAACGTGGGTATGTGGGATTCCAAACTGGGATCTCAATGTTGTGGGCAATTTGCCAGGATGCGAATGCAAACATGGGTATGTGGGATTCCAAACTGGGATCTCAATGTTGTGGGCAATTTGCCTGGATGCGAATGCAAACATGGGTATGTGGGATTCCAAACTGGGATCTCAATGTTGTGGGCAATTTGCCAGGATGCGAATGCAAACATGGGTATGTGGGATTCCAAACTGGGATCTCAATGTTGTGGGCAATTTGCCTGGATGCGAATGGGAACATGGGTATGTGGGATTCCAAACTGGGATCTCAATGTTGTGGGCAATTTGCCGGGATGCGAATGGGAACGTGGGTATGTGGGATTCCAAACTGGGATCTCAATGTTGTGGGCAATTTGCCGGGATGCGAATGGGAACATGGGTATGTGGGATTCCAAATTGGGATCTCAATGTTGTGGGCAATTTGCCTGGATGCGAATACAAACATACCAGCAGGTCGTGAGGATTTATAAAATTCTCTATTGTATTGTGTCTATGTTCATATAATACATATGCTGCAGTTTTCTGTGCCTCCTACGCCTGCTGACCACACATATGTACGTGTATATAACTGAACACAGTTATACGCCTTGCCTCATGTATACCTGCACACACGCACACACTCTGTACATATGTATACCAAGGGAGAGATAACCTTGGACAACTTTTTTCCCAATAAATGCCAACTGCGATATCGCCATGATGCAGGTAAAGCAGCAACCACACAATATACAATGGTCTATGTCTATGCCGTGTGTCCATCACAAGCAGGCAACAACTGCGCAAGCATCCCGATGTCGAGCCCTTCCTCTATAAACACAAGGGTGTGAATCCGTGAAAACAAAACAGCAGATGCACAGGAAGTGTCGCAAGTGTGAGTTCCTCACCGCCCCCCTCCACCCCCCCCCACCCCCCACACCTCAGCCCCTAACTCTCCGCCCCCCCCCCCCACCTCAGCCCCTAACTCTCCCGCCCCCCCCACCCCCTCACCCATATAGGTTCAGATGGGAATACTAGCATAGGTTGGCCAACAATATGGGTTAAGATGGGAATACGAGCATAGGTTAGCCAATTATATGTGTTCAGATGGTAATACTGGCATAGGTTAGCCAACAATGTGGGTTAAGATGGGAATACGAGCATAAGTTCAGATGGGAATACGAGCATAGGTTAGCCAACAATATGGGTTAAGATGGGAATACGAGCATAGGTTAGCCAATTATATGGGTTCAGATGGGAATAGTGGCATAGGTTAGCCAACAATATGGGTTAAGATGGGAATACGAGCATAGGTTAGCCAACAATATGGGTTAAGATGGGCATACGAGCATAGGTTAGCCAATTATATGTGTTCAGATGGTAATACTGGCATAGGTTAGCCAACAATGTGGGTTAAGATGGGAATACGAGCATAAGTTCAGATGGGAATACTAGCATAGGTTAGCCAACGATATGGGTTAAGATGGGAATACTAGCGTAGGTTAGCCAACGATATGGGTTAAGATGGGAATACTAGCATAGGTTAGCCAATTATATGGGTTCAGATGGGAATAGTGGCATAGGTTAGCCAACAATATGGGTTAAGATGGGAATACGAGCATAGGTTAGCCAACAATATGGGCTAAGATGGGAATACGAGCATAGGTTAGCCAATTATATGTGTTCAGATGGTAATACTGGCATACGTTAGCCAACAATGTGGGTTAAGATGGGAATACGAGCATAAGTTCAGATGGGAATACGAGCATAGGTTCGCCAACAATATGGGTTAAGATGGGAATACGAGCATAGGTTAGCCAATTATATGCGTTCAGATGGGAATAGTGGCATAGGTTAGCCAACAATATGGGTTAAGATGGGAATACGAGCATAGGTTAGCCAACAATATGGGTTAAGATGGGCATACGAGCATAGGTTAGCCAATTATATGTGTTCAGATGGTAATACTGGCATAGGTTAGCCAACAATGTGGGTTAAGATGGGAATACGAGCATAAGTTCAGATGGGAATACTAGCATAGGTTAGCCAACGATATGGGTTAAGATGGGAATACTAGCATAGGTTAGCCAATTATATGGGTTCAGATGGGAATAGTGGCATAGGTTAGCCAACAATATGGGTTAAGATGGGAATACGAGCATAGGTTAGCCAATTATATGTGTTCAGATGGTAATACTGGCATAGGTTAGCCAACAATATGGGTTAAGATGGGATTACGAGCATAGGTTAGCCAATTATATGTGTTCAGATGGTAATACTGGCATAGGTTAGCCAACCATGTGGGTTAAGATGGGAATACGAGCATAAGTTCAGATGGGAATACGAGCATAGGTTAGCCAACAATATGGGTTAAGATGGGAATACTAGCATAGGTTAGCCAACAATATGGGTTAAGATGGGAATACGAGCATAGGTTAGCCAATTATATGTGTTCAGATGGGAATACTGGCATAGGTTAGCCAATAATATGGGTTAAGATGGGAATACTAGCATAGGTTAGCCAACAATATGGGTTAAGATGGGAATACGAGCATAGGTTAGCCAATTATATGTGTTCAGATGGGAATACTGGCATAGGTTAGCCAATAATATGGGTTAAGATGGGAATACGAGCATAGGTTAGCCAATTATATGTGTTCAGATGGTAATACTGGCATAGGTTAGCCAATAATATGGGTTAAGATGGGAATACGAGCATAAGTTCAGATGGGAATACGAGCATAGGTTAGCCAACAATATGGGTTAAGATGGGAATACTAGCATAGGTTAGCCAAAAGTGTGGGTTCAGATGGGTCCAGATGGTAACAGGAGCAGAAGTTAGCCAATCAGGTGAGCACCTGGGTTCAGATGGGAATGATAGCAGGGGTTAGCTAGCCAAACGAGTGCATGGGCGCTTTGAATGAAGGTCCATGTGAGGAACACCCCCAAAGTAAACACAACCCCTATGTGGTGATACCTTTATGCAATCTCAGATGGCATGTGTGCTCTTGGATGTATTTGAAACTAAAAACATGCAGTAAATAGGTTTTCTTGATCAGATTTGGTTTGCTTTGAAACAATGAAAGGAGCCGTCCATGGTAAAGGAAATAAAATCCAAGTCACTCCTGAGAAAGACCGCTTGGTGTTGGCTTAGCGGTTAGGGTGCCGGCTTGGGATCCTCGGATCCAGGGTTCGAATCCCGGTCGATCGCTGAATTAACGCCAGGGGGGTTTACTCAGCCTGTCATCCTTCCGAGGTCGGCAAATCGAGTACCAGCTCACTGGTAATTCCCTGTGTGTCGCAAGAGGCGACTAACAGGGTTGGTGGCAGGAAAACATTGCTTCAAAAAGGGGACAATGGTGCCCGAAAAAGGCCAACCCCTGCTCTGCGGGGAAAATGGCCTCTAAAGGTGGTTCACTCCTGAGAGAGAGAGAGAGTCCTAATTACAAGGGTCTAAGTTATAGTTACGCTAACCTGACTGCTCGAATCCGCTAAAAATTGGCCATAATCGGGAAGTTGTGACGTCTGCCTCTGGCCACAATGCCAAGGGCGCAGTCAGTGCAACACATGTTTAAGCAAAGCAGGCAATATAAATGCGTGGGGAAGGTTGTATTTCAGATTTGTTCATATATTGGGAAGCAATGCCGTGACGCGCACGGGTAACCAAGAAGAGATGCAAATTGCAATTCCTGGCAAAACGAGCCCGAGGTGAGCAGGAGCGGTCTGCAGGTGTGCTGTGATACGTGCAACGGTGTAAGTGCAATCTGTTCCGAGCGGAACACAATGAAACAAAGTGGTGGAAAGTGAGAGCTTGGAAGGGGGAAAAGGGGCGGCATTTGGGTACGGGGAAGGAGGGGTGTTCACAGTGCTCGCACTGCAGTGTTAAGTTTCAAAAAACTACTCGAGGAACAAAAGAGGTTAAACCACTCCGTCATTAATAACCCTCCTTTCCACCTGCACAACATTTGACCGATGATCCGGTCGAACATCCTGAGAGCACTTTACACATTCCCGCCAAAGCTATACTTCAATCCATGACTGCACGGCCATGAAAGCTCTGTTTCAACCTCTCGGGCACACACTCCTCTCGTTCTCCTTACACCGTCGATCATAAAAGAGGGGAAACGGCTGGGTACCCACTAGCATCCCGCTCTGACAACCACCACCTCCTCCTCCCTTACCCCCAATAACAGGAGCATGCCAGGTGATCCTGTACAACGAACACGCAGGGGATCCGGTCGCCGACCCCCTGACCCCAGGTATATTATCGACCTTTCTAGACAGGGGCTATTATCACCCACCGCGCTCACGTTATCTCATCGTCCCGCTGCACCTGCACTTTCTCTCGCACTCTCCCTCTTACCTTTCTTGGTCCTTGTTCGCCCTTTGTTCCTGCGTTGGCGTCCGTAGATGAACGGTCCGTAGTACGTATGTTTGCTCGAGTTCCTGCGGATGAGCGGCATCACGTTACTCCCGATGATCGTCCTCGATCAATCACTTATATCGATTGCAGAATCGTCGAGAGCGCCAATGTGTTCCAGGATCTGGGCACCCCCTCGAGCCCGCCCCTCCAACGACGACTGCAGGGAATTCCTTCTTTCTTTCCTTCGACCCTTTAGACAACCCCCCACCTCCTCCAGAAAGGCACGAGCGCGTGTTTGTTTTTGACGGAATCCCTGTCTTTGTCTTTTTGGAAATGCACTTGAAATAGACACCCGGGAGGAGTCGCTGTTGTTGGGATGTTCAGGAGAAGCGCTGGGAGACGTACGAGAAGGAGTTGGAAGTGGGTCGGGAGAATGGGTGCGCAGGCAGAGTCTCCTCATAAAACACGACGGTAAAACGAGGTTCAAACGCTAAAGATTCCTAAAATTAAGACGGGTCTCCATTCACACGATAAGACGAAGGTTCCCTTTGGCTCGAGAGCCATCTCGGAATCTCCGTCACATGTCCAAAAAAAGCACGGGAAAGGACCACGAGGAATGTTTATTGCTTCTTTTTAATCAAATCTTCACCCACAAAGGAGCGACTACGAGGCGAGGAGTCGCTGCGTCGCAGGGCTCGGTCATGTCCCTTTACGCATTTCGATGTGGGAGGGACGAGGGAAGTAACGCGTAGGGAGAGAGAGAGAGAGAGAGAGAGAGAGAGAGAGAGAGAGAGAGAGAGAGTGTGAGAGTGTGAGAGTGAGAGTGAGAGTGAGAGAGAGAGAGAGAGAGAGAGAGAGAGAGCAAGAGAGAGAAAGATAGCAAGAGAGAGAAAGTGAGAGAGAGTGGGAGAGAGAAAGGAAGAGAGAGAGAGAAAGAGAGAGAGAAAGAAAGAGAGAGAGAGAGAGAAAGAGAGAAAGAGAGAGAGAAAGAGAGAGAGAAAGAGAGAGAGAGAGAGTGAGAGAGAGAAAGAAAGAGAGAGAGATAGAGAGAAAGGAGACAGAGACAGAGACAGAGACAGAGACAGAGACAGACAGAGAGAGAGAGAGAGAGAGAGAGAGAGAGAGAGAGAGAGAGAGAGAGACATAGAGAGTGGGAGTGAGAGTGACAGAGAAAGAGAGAGAGAGCAAGAGGAAATGAGGGAAGGGTGGGGGTAATTGTGACGCACTCAGCGGGGAGTGCAAATGCACTGAACTTGAACGTGCGCCCGTGTGCACGGATTTTCATTTGAAAAAACATGCATCCAAGGGAATCTTGTGACATCATCTTTGTGAATCATGGCAAAGGGGAATGAAGGTCGATTTGAATGGCGATCCTAGATCCGGATCACAGAGAACATATCGTGGTTGTACGGGTGTACATAACACGTGCAGTGGATCAAAACAGGGAAGGAAATTATTTTCAAATCTGCTGTGTGTCCGTGTAGGAGTTCCGAAACAGGGAAGGAAATTATGTTCAAAGCTGCTGTGTGTGCATGTAGGAGTGCCGAAACAGGGAAGGAAATGAGTTGGCGAACTGCACTTGCACTCTAATTGTACACGAGGTTGCAAAACTAAACATACAGTCATGTGAAAAAGTAAGTACACCCCATGTAAAGTTTTGACTTTTTCAACATATTTCAACATACAGCTATTTGATCTTCATTTCAACAATATTGATGGATAAAGGTGATATAATATAACAAATATCATGAAACATTTACATTTTGTAGTCCATTGTATAATTTAAATAAACATAAATGCAAATTTCGCATGTGGAAAAAGTAAGTACACGCCAACATTTATCACTACTTCAAACACCTAAAATTAGAATCAGGTGCAACAGCTCAGGTGCAAATGATTAGAACATCGTTCGAGAGGATCTTGGAGGAACCTGTCATTTAAACCTGACATTTAGTTTGGTTTGCTCTTTGTTGTTGAAGTGTGCGGCGTTACCATGCCTAGATCAAAAGAGCTCTCTGAGGCCTTCAGAAAGAAGGTTATAGATGCCTACGAGTCTGGGAAGGGATTTAAAAAGATCTCCAAACAATTTGAAATAAATCATTCGACTGTCTGGAAGATCATCTACAAGTGGAGAAGATGCCAAACAACTGCCAACTTGTTCAGGCCTGGCCGCCCCAGCAAGTTCAGCCCGAGAGCAGACCGCAAGATGCTGAAAGAAGTCTCTAAGAACCCCAGAAAGTCATCACGGGACCTACAGGTAGCTCTTGCCACTGTTGATGTCAAAGTGCATGAGTCTACCATTAGAAAAAGGCTGAACAAATTTGATCTACCTGGGAGGGGTGCCAGGAGGAAACCTTTGCTGTCCAGAAAGAACATCAGGGCAAGACTAAAGTTTGCCAATGAACACCTAGACAAAGACCAGCACTTCTGGAACAATGTGCTCTGGACAGATGAGTCAAAGGTGGAGCTATTTGGCCACAGTACCAGAAGACATGTTTGGCGAAAACCAAAGACAGCATTTGACCACAAGAACCTGATACCAACTGTAAAGCATGGTGGTGGAAATATTATGGTTTGGGGGCAGCTTTGCTGCATCAGGGCCTGGGCAGCTCACCATCATAGAGTCCACTATGAATTCTTCATTTTACCAGAGGGTGCTTGACGAAATGTGAGGCCATCCATCAGAAAGTTGAAGCTCAACTGAAGGAGGATCTTGCAACATGACAATGACCCTAAACATACCAGTACATCCACCAAGGAATGGCTGAAAAGAAAGAAATGGAGGGTTCTGGAATGGCCAAGTCAAAGCCCGGATCTAAATCCCATCGAGATGTTGTGGGGGGATTTGAAACGAGCTGTGCATGCAAGAAACCCCTCAAACATCACACAGCTGAAAGAATTCTGCATGGAGGAGTGGGCAAAAATTTCTCCCAGTCGATGTCAGAGACTGGTACAGTTATAAGAAACGCCTACTTGAGGTTGTTTCTGCCAAAGGGGGCAATACCACCTATTAGAGCCAAGGGTGTACTTACTTTTTCCACATGCGAAATTTGCATTTATGTTTATTTAAATTATACAATAGACTACAAAATGTAAATGTTTCATGATATTTGTTATATTATATCACCTTTATCTTTCAATATTGTTGAAATGAAGATCAAATAGCTGTATGTTGAAATATGTTGAAAAAGTCAAAACTTTACATGTGGTGTACTTACGTTTTCACGTGACTGTATGAACCCCACCCAGACCTATAACCTCAGCAACCACACAGAAAATCTATCGTGAATCCTAAACAAGGGTGCACATTTCTGGGATCACCAAGTAAACCCTTTTGAGCCTGTCACAAAGCGTCACAATGGCCGGATGAAGTCTTGCGTCCTTTCCTTTTTTATTTGTATCCATTGTCGAGGCTCCTATAAGAGTTAACAAAAAACAATAACAAAGGGAGCAAGAGACAAGAGGGGGTGAGAGAAGGAAGCACAACAACAGTAGGGAACAGGGTCATCGGGAGATCTGCAGAAAAGATGGGGCTGGTGTGGGGTAAACGGGATAAACAATATGGCCACTGCAGGAATTTTCAGAAGATAAAACAGGGGATTTGAAGGTGGGTTTGGGATGGATTAACGTGGGTGGGGGGGGGGGGGGGGGGGGAGAGAGGGGTAGAAAATACTAAGGTTTTGGATGGAGGAGGATAAGAGATGGTGGTGGAGAGCTGTTTTGAAGACATGAAGGCAAAAATGGGATTGAAGAGAATGTGGGAGTTTGTTCCAGAGGTGGGAAAAAAGAGGATGAGAGAGTGAAGGTGAAAAGAGAGTCTTGATTTTGGCAGTTTTACCAGAAGAGGTTTGCTGACATGCTCGCTGAGCCTTCTGAGACGTCATTTTAAAAGTCCCGTATTGACAGTTTGAGGCAAATTCCACGAAGCAGCCACAAAATGCGGTTATTATGTGGTTCTAAATGTGGTTCGCTGTCCCACCGTCTTCAACCCAAACAGCGTTGATGAGAACAGGTCACTTTTCCACCAGGACCTTTTTCCAACTTTTCCAACAGAACAGGTCGCTACATCAACCTGGTAACTTCAATGTGATGACGCCTTGAAAAACATAGTTGTCAGGAAACCCAGTCCATAAAGACTTTTTGCGAATTCAGGAAAAAATAATTAAATAATTGTGTTCCAGTTAAGGCATAAGTCAGGTAAGGTATTGCAAGTAAATAAATGCTGGGAAGGTATTTCATGCGATGGAGTAAGAGTATGTCAATAGCCTCAAAGTCAATGCCACATAAATTATCCTCACACCACCTGCTTTGTTTTCAGCAGTTCAGAAAAACACAAGCTTCTTGTACCGTGTTCACACTATTGCTCTGGTACAGTTCTATTGCTTCATTCATCACTCCTTCCACAAAGCAAGCGATACCTTTACCATGCCCTACTTGTAACTGATGAGACCTCCAACAGAGCAATGTGCAATATGATCTGAACCTCCAGAGCAAAGACCTCACGACATGTTTACCACAAGAATAAATATTCATGCCACCTGGTCGGCGGGTATTGCAAAGAGCATCCGCAAACCGAGATGGTGGATCGAACCCCAACTCCCCCGCCTCCCCCTTCGCTCCTCACCTCCTCCCCCCGATATTTCCCCAGAATTCCTTGCGGTAAACATGACATGACATCAATACAGGATAGGTCCATTTGGGCTAACATTGTAGCACAGAGGTAGAATACGTGCCTTGCAGTTTGTTTAGTTCAGGTTCATTACCTGATTATAAACCATCAGCCTTCCAGTTCAGGTGCTTCACAAGGAAGGGCGATACCTCATCGAGCACACCAAGGGATATTTATCTGGGTTTTTTGTCTGCCAGTAATTGCTGGTGGACCTTAAGCTTCCCATCGTGTCATTCACAAGGGTATGCTGGCACCCTGGACAAATTAAAAATTCCTGCCATGAACATAGCTGAGAGGTCAATGGCCAACAACCTTCTGTAATGCTTGCCTTGGGGACTAATTAGACAACACACACAAATGTAGTCTCGAGTACAGCACCAAATAGAACAGATGTATAGAGTAACACAGAGTTGTTAAAAACACTTCCATCGCTTCAATGTTCCTGTTACCCTGTACAGACGTCCGTCCGTACCTTGGTACTTTATGGGATAGGGGGCAGTGGATAACTAAGGCCTCAGGACTGTGTGTATATCACACAGTTGGTAGAACATGTGTTCACTGTATTATGGGCATGTGATAGGGAAAATGTCTGTCGTATTGGCCATGCTAGAGACAGGCCTGTTGTCCCTAGATACAGAGAAGGTAAGGATTCCTGTCACGTATCTCTTGTGTTGCACAGGAAGGGAGCCGGACGAGAGGCTCTCCGGGCATCCCCCACATCAACACTGCTGGTGTGAGCCATGGTATGCATTCATCTTCTCTCTTCCCCACTTCTGCACACCATGGGGGAAAGGGAAGAGGTGCTGGCACTCTGACATCCCACCAGCAAGGGGCCAGCCTCCTGTATGGCTGCTCCTCATTGATGAGGAGCAAGGCAGCGCCATTGGATCACACAGCTTGGCCCATTGGTTCAGGAGTGGCGCTGTCAATTAGCTGAGGCTGTCACAATGAATGGGCATGATGTGGGATTGGCTGCAGGTCAATACCTTGGGAGCGAGTCGACAAAGGCGGTGGTTCTTCTCTTTAGCATTTCTTCTCTGGACCTCTTCTGCACTAGCCGCGTCTATTTTCTTCTGCAGGTTCTCTGGAAGGTACGTTCCAAGCCGCAGGTGTGACTTTCAGCACCTCCATCATACAAGAGCTCTCCTTGTGTCATTCTGGAGCGAATTGCCAGCCTTTAATCATCTTGCCGAGTGTGCGTGAGGGATGGCGGAATGGCCCAGAGGTACGCACACTCTCTTCAAAGGTTTGAATCTCAGCCCAGCTAAAAACTGTCATCTCGGTGTTTAATGGGCAGGGTAATTCATCATTGTGTGTGCCCTCCCTCGGTTGGACATTCAACGGAATTAGTTAGTGGACGTTAAAGATCCCATGGTTCCCTTCGTGAAGAGAAGGTAAGCTATCACCAGAATCCTGCACAAATTCCAAATTCCTGCTCTGACTTCCTGAGTCAGAGTGGCGACCCATCCAAGATTGTAGCCTAGTAACTGCTCTAGCAACACCAACACTTTGCATAGGGCATGGCATATGATGATGATCATGATGATGAGTGAGCATGATCGTGCATGTTCGGCACCTTAGGAGGTTCATTTATTTGCTTTTATTAAGCTACTAGCAGAAGTACCCGGCATTGCCGGGCGGGGGAGGGGGAGGGGAGGGGAACGGGGGGGGGGGGGGGAGCGAGCCCCTTGGCAAAGCGAGCGATTTTTTTTTTCATAGCGTCATAGCGATTTTTTTTTCATAGCGTCATAGCGTCATATCGTTCATAGCGTCATAGCGTTTCATCGCGTCATAGCGATTTTTTTTTTCATAGCGTCATAGCGTCATAGCGTTTCATAGCGTCATAGCGATTTTTTTTTTCATAGCGTCATATCGTTCATAGCGTCATCACGTGATCGCTCTGAGCGAATCAGCGCCCACCTGCCCTGATTCCGTTGATTCCGTGCGCTGAAATGCGCTGAGGTAAATATGAATAAAAAATATGGATCGTCAAATATTTTGAGTTCGGCCATGTTCGTCCCACGCTCAATGGCCATGTCTATGTCAAATATCAAGCACGTAAGCCTCTCCGTTTAGGAGTATATCAGTAACGTAACCTAACATCACACACACACACACACACACACACACACACACACACACACACACACACAAACTGTGTTTTATATATATAGATTGTAATTATGAATTGCGTCTTTGTCTGGGATTCTGTTCTGCATTTGTTGTCTTGTGCCAATTTAATTATTTGTTTTTCCTAAGACTGTGCGAATGAGCATCTGTTCTTTCCATCTTATCCTCATTGACACTTCAGATTATTTATTTGAAACCAGTGGAGGGATCAAAATGTTAATCATTTCGTTTAATTAAATTTGCTACAACCGCTCAGGTGTTGCGTTGAACAAATTGGCTTCGGGATTGGTTAATGCTTAAAGCGTTCACTTCAGTGTCGCTGTTGAATGAATGAATGAATGAATGGATGAATGAATGAATGAATGATCGTTTTAAGGCCATTTTCCCCGCTAGAGCGGGGGTTAGCCTTGCGGGCCCCATGACAATCATGGTTCCCTGTTTGAGGCAATGTTTTCATGGCCGGATGCCCTTCCTGACGCCAACCCTTGGTCGCCTCTTACGATGCGCAGGGATACGGTGTACCTATTCTAAATCCGGGTACACACCGGGATCATTCATCCCAGCAAGCTGGTACTCAATTTGCCGACCTCGGAAGGATGACAGGCTGAGTCAACCCCCCTGGTGTTAATTCAGCGATCGACCGGGATTCGAACTCAGGATCCTCGGATCCCAAGCCGGCACCCTAACCGCTAAGCCAACACCAGGCTCGCTGTTACTGTAAAATATTGAGTAAACAAGCGGTCTTGGGTGGGAGCCGCCCATCCATGCGTCAATACGTACTGTTGTATAAATGACTTCAAGTGGGTTAAAGATGTTTAATATAGCGTAGTTATTTCCTCAAGGAGTGTCTCAGCATTACTTAAAAGTAATTAAAGGTGACGTTAGATAACGTCGCTTAAATGTCTAGTTCGACACCATCAACCTATCCCAATGTGTACCAATCCTTTTGATCTCGTTTTTACTGTTCTTGTCTCTGTTATTTGTCATACATGTGTCTTTTTAGCATTCTGTGTGGCCCTTTAGCTCAAGTTTAGGCAGCAAATCGAAACAAAGCCGTTGTGATGGGGCTGTGATGGTTTGGAGCCGAAGGTGAGAGGTCACGGAGGGGTCGCTCTGCCCACCAGGTTGAAAGGCGGATAATGGCGAGTAAGAGGGGAGGCATATAAGGCGACATCAGTGACGTGTGTGGCCGAGTTCATAAAAGGTGAGGGTGAGGAGAAACAGTTAGGAGAAATGGTGAGGCGAAACAGTGAGGAGAAGTGGGGAGATGCCGAACCAAAGGCTGTGTTGGACCGAAGCTCCCAAAAGAAAAGCCATGTTTCACCCAGACGAGCCACGCCTCACCCAGCAGAGTCACACCTATCTCCCTCTCCTTCACAGCGGATTCAGAGCAGCCTAGGCTTCTTCTCCATGGAACTCACCGGGTTTGGCCGTTAACTATTTTCTGCCTTGTCAAAATCCCACTATCTTCTCTATTGTGGTACGAGTGTGGGCCTAGTTAAGGGCATTATATAATTAAGGCCCCCTGTTCGTTTGTTGGCATTGTTGGCATGTATCGGTCGGTTCATGTCTTGAAGCAGGGGTTCTTAACCTGTGGTCCATGGACCCCTTTGGGGAGATGCCGAACCAAAGGCTGTGTTGGACCAAAGCTCCCAAAAGAAAAGCCATGTTTCACCCAGACGAGCCGAACCAAACCTCACTGATGTCGCCTTATATGCCTCCCCTCTTACTCGCCATTATCCGCCTTTCAACCTGGTGGGCAGAGCGACCCCTCCGTGACCTCTCACCTTAGGCTCCAAACCATCACAGCCCCATCACAACTATGCAATTAATCAATCAATTATTGTACACCTCTCCCACCCAATACAGCCGCTGTGTGCTGCACAGTGGAATCGCCGGGCGCCGAAGGCCCCTGCAATGCCGCGCGCTGGAGGATATGTTATTTATTTATTCGGCATGGGCACGGCGTACTTTGAATGTATCTGTACTTGTTTTTTCCTCCATTCCATTCCGACCACACTCACATACTTACCTGATGTGTCCATGCATTGATTTGTCTGTCTGTTCTCCTTTAACCTCCTCTGTCAGTATGTAAACCTGCTTCACTATCCTTTATCTCCGTTATGACCTAATAATTGCAAATTAAAAAATTGGGGGGGAAATATTCAAATATAGATTGGAGTGTTCCTTTCAACTTTCCAATCATCAGCCATGCCGTGGAATCCATCATCGCAGTTCATATGAATCCTTCCTTTTCTCCAAAGGCCTCACCTCAGATCACCAATTTGGATTCAGATCACATCACTCTACTTTTACTTTACACATGCTGCTTCCACTCATCCAACAATAGATGGAAGCCCTCAATATCAGACATGAGATCAGAGCAGTGTCTCTGGACGTATCTCGTGTTTTCGACACTGTCTAGCATCCTCCTTTACTCTCCAAACTCTCTGCCATGGCATCCAAGACAGACAAATTGGTGGTCTTTCCATCTTCTACAGCCTCCTTTCTGGTCTTGCACCCTCCGCCCTTTCCGTGCTTTGTCCCCCCTTGTTTCTGCAGGGCACACATGGTCCACCAGCAACCCTCTTCTGGTGAAACTACCGAAATCCAGGATCATTACTCTCCTCAACTCATTTGTTCCTCTTTTTAACTGCCTGTGGAACCAACTTCTACATTCTCTTCAATCTCATTCTCCCCTCCACGTCCACAAGACAGCTGTTCACCATATCAGATCATCCCCAATCCAAAAACATGATATTTTCTCCCTCGTCAAACACCTTCCCCCACCCACAAGCACTCCTACTTCCAAATTTCCAGCTTTTCCTTCCTGAGTGTTTCCTCCTGGATCAAGCTTGTCCACACCATGAATCCTCTCCAATCTCTCATTCCACCATACACACTTATTTGTCTAAATCTCCCTATATCTCCCTCTATAGAATCTCCCTCTAAATCTTCAACTCCACTGTTGGTGTCCCTCTTCCCCCTCCCTTGTTCATTTTGGTCTGATGCATCCTGATCCGTTGTACCTTTGACAGTGTACCTTTGACTCTGTATCCAAAAAAAATAAATGTTGGTGACCCAATACTTTTGGTAATGTACCGCAAATACATCTGACATTTGTATTGTTGTGCCTCACAATTTGTTCAACTTTCCTTTTTTGCTACATATTGTCATATTGTCGCCCTCTGCCTCCAATGAACACAGATGACACAAATAATTTAAAAATGAGAGGTGGGGAGATTTGGGGGTCGAAAACTACCCTCTCCACCCCTTTAAAATAGTGCAGAGCCAAAAACATGACCCATGTTCCAGAGGTATCAGGAAGCTCACCCAAAGATGGAGAGAATCTGTAACAATAGCTGGAATGTTCATGTTCATGGACAACCATGTGTTGTTTCACATAAAAAGGAAAAACGTTTTGATTCCCCTTCCTATAACATCAATCCCAGGCTCACAGGAAATTGCATATTCTCAGGTAATGTTTGCTTCGTTTTATTGCTTATCGCAAAATTTAATTTTCTTCCTGCTTTCTGGGGAAATGAACAACTCAAATCGATATAGGATGCCAAACAGTAATGAAAATGGCATCTGTGACCAAATTCCCTTTTCCACACGAACGACAAGATTCATGGAAGAGCTGCTGAAAGACAGGCAGCAGAAAACCGAGTCTTGAGTCGAATGAAGTTAGAACCAAATGTGATATTGTACCAGCAATACAACCATCAATTAAAACAAGATTGGCTATTCAACAATCGTGTGTGTGTGTGTGTGTGTGTGTGTGTGTGTGTGTGTGTGTGTGTGTGTGTGTGTGTGTGTGTGTGTGTGTGTATTGTTACGGATTCGTCACTTCCGTTGTGGTGGTTTGCATCCACTGTAAATATTTCCGATTCCATGTATTATTATTGTTGTCATTTCAAAGGAATAGATATTTCTCGTTTCAAAAGTTAAAAGTTAATGTTAAAAGAAACAGGAAACCGGATCGGGAACCGGACGAAAAACCGGAAGAGGATGAGGAGAGAAAGGGGGCGGAGCGAAGTAAAGTCGGCCAAGAAGCTGGTTGCTTTGCGGTCTGGATCGAACGTTATCGAGCAAGAGTCACGAGTGAACTTTGGGTTTCCTGGGAAAAGGAATTCCTGCGATTGAGTTGTTATCGCTGTCACTGATCAACCTGCGTGTCAGGTTTGGCTTTGGATTCCGAGGAATCATCGTCGGGTCGTTGTGTCTCGAGGACGAGCTTCTTTGCTTCGCGTCAGCCGTTTTCACCATTCAGACGTCTATCTGGGATGTGTGTGTGCAACGCGGATTTTGAAGGCAAACCTGAGGTTCGCCGATTTGGAGCTGTAAAACGTCCATACCAGAGGGTGTGATTTCCCAGTCGCCTTGAGAGCGCTTTTACGCAGCTTTGGGCCACGTGACTCTTTGCGCTGCTTTGGCCGCGTACGCCTTTGTGCAGTTTTGGCGGCGTGACTGGGCCCGTCATCTGAACGGGATTCTGGTTTCGATTCAACATTGCTCTGACGATCGCTGGAGGGGATCAACTTTGAGCTTGAAGACGGGAATATAGAGACATTGGGGAATGTTCTTTTTTCACTCACTTGGAGCACAGTGAGTTACCTTATACTAGCTGATGGTACCATCATAAGATACATTGATTGTACTTTTGATTGCTATTATTGTTGTATTGTTATTCTTGTGTGATTTTTAATACAATATTTGTTTGTTGGTAACAATTGGTGTGGTTTCACCATTGATTTTTGACACAGGATAACACACTTTTCTGCCGTGACTCCTCTCGGGGCTCGGAGGTACACCGTGACCAGGGGGTCGGGGAGGAGCACGTAACAATATATAAATATATATATATATATATATATATATATATATATATATATATATATATATATATATATATATATATATATATATATATATATATATACACACACAGTGGAACCTTGACTTACGAGTTTAATTCGTTCTGTGACCGAGCTCGTAACTCAAATTGCTCGTTTCTCAAATCAAATTTCCCCATTAAAATGCATTGAAATGCTATTAATCCGTTCCAGCCCGCCAAAAACCACACCAATTTTTTTTAAAATATACAGTATATATAAAAATATCTCGCGCTTTATATTTCACCTGTATGCAGCATACAAGTTGGCAGGATGGCCTGGACTGGAGGTACGCACACTTGACTCTAAAGTCTAAACTGTCCAGCCTGGGTTTGAATCCCGACCCAGCTATAACCTGTCATGGGTGAATCACAGGCAGGGTGATTCATCAATGTGTGTACCACTAAACTGGGCGCCCCGTTTGCGTCCCATTAGTTGTTGGATGTTAAGGATCTCACCGTGTTTTCCACAAAGAGAAGGCGAGCTATCGCCGGCACTCTGAACAAGTTGTGGCCTGGCATGCTCTTCTCCTCTGCCGTTATATACGTCCTCCTCGGCATCTTTTTCCAGAAGAGCCCTGTCTCGTCACAGTTGAAGATTTGCTGGGGGATGTATCGTTCGGCTTCTATCAGTTCGGCAAAAGTTATAATAAAATCTTCAGCTGCCTTCACATCCGCCTCACCAAGTCGACAACACGCACACCTCGCTCATGTTTTTCGACGATTGCGTGTTTTATATCCAAGCACATCATCCTCTTCTTCTTCTCAGTACCGTGTTTTCCACAAAGAGAAGGCGAGCTATCGCCGGCACTCTGAACAAGTTGACGGCAGAGATACTGTACTTGCACGGCAAGATAACCACGTGACCAGAACCCACCTGGTGGCGTAAACTCAAAATAACCAACATGCGAAAACAAAAATGCAGCGCTATACGACAGAGATACTGTACTTGCACGGCAAGATAACCACGTGACCGGGTGGCGAAAGCTCGTAACTCAGATCTCGGCTCGCATCTCAAAGCAATAAACCGCCCGAGCGACGGCTCGTATCTCGAAAAACTCGTAAGTTGGGGCACTCGTAAGTCAAGGTTCCACTGTATATATATATATATATATATATATATATATATATATATATATATATATATTTGTGCAGCGTCTGTCCTGTCCTGTGTTGTCACTGAACTACTTTCTCAAACTTTTGTGAAATCGTACCAAACTTCTGGAATGCACATATCTCTCCCATCGGTATGTCCTAAGGGTATTTTCTTTGAAAAAATTTCCAATTTTTTTTTTTTTTGGGGGGAATTTTTTTTTTTCAACTTCAAATAAGCCCGTTCCTCAGTATCGACGCTTGGTGCGGCGAGCGCAGCGAGCCGAGCCAAGCTAGTATATATATATATGCATGCATGTATATACAGGGGGCTGCAAAAGTAGGTATACAGTAATGAAAAACAAAACGTGCGCACAAAACGTATTTTATTGATTATACAAGCATATCAATAATAAACATATCAATAATAAACATATTAATCCCTCAAATGTTCAAACTGTTTGCCCCCGGCATTAAATGAATCCTAGCACCACTATTATAATACTGGTAATACTGGTATAATCCTTACTGTATACCTACTTTTGCAGCCCCCTGTACATATATATATATATATATATATATATATATATATATATATATACATATATATATATATATATATATATATATATATATAATATATTTATATATATATATATATATAAATATTTGAGATACACACTCTCACTGACACACAGACCGGTTACAATGACCCATCCCGTCCCTTCATGAACAGAAGAGGCTAACAAGACAGCTTTTAACAATGTAGCTGCTTGGTAGCCTATATAGATTACAGTAGATCTGATAAAGATCGGTGTGGGTGGGGAAGAGGGATGTATACTGACAATGCTGCAAAATATTGGGGTATAACATTGCAATAGAGTGAAATGTACCATCCCCACAGGCTGACCATTATCTACCTGCCTGAGTGAGAGTGGTTATTGATCCTGGTTTGTAGCGTGTTTCCACGTGTGATTCCACATATATTTCTTGTGGTTGATAAGCTCATGGTTTTTAAGAGAATAAACCTCACGTTGATTTTAGGACCACTCGAAAGGGAAATGCTGCTCGTTTCCACAAGTTCACTGGGTTTCTGAAGAGGTTCTAAGTGGCTGCCTTTAAGGTTTTGCGGATGTAACAGTGTGGTGATCCAAGCAGTTGGATAGAGATGATGAAATTCCAAGCAGGACAGTGAAACGCAAGGATATACAAGAAACTTGGACAATGAAGGAGGTCATAATGACCCACCCTGATGGCGCTCTATCAAAACCACAATAATTCAATGTCTTTTTACTTTACTTCACTGGGAGAAGTTGGTGGAAGGGGCATGAGTCCAAACGGTCAGGCAAATACAGGAACATTACTTGGGTGCTGTTTTGTTTCCGTGTGGGCTGAGGAAGTTGTGGGGTAACGAATGAACAAACAAAGACAAAACAAGTACAGATACATTCAAAGTACACCACCCCCGTGCCAAATAAATAAATATCCTCCAGCACAGCTTAGGCACCCGGCAATACCGCCATGCAGCTCATAGAGACTGTATTGGGAGGGAGAGGTGCAAAATAATTGATTGATTAATTGCATAATTAAGATCAATAAATACTGATCATAAAATATTTTCTTAATCAATTGGCTAATAGCATACCTAAACCACCAGTGCTTCATTCGAAGCTGTAACTTTTTTGAAAATTTGTTAAAGAAGTCATTAATCGGAAAAATTAAATAATTAATTGATTAATCAATAAATAATTAATTGATAAATTCATTAATCAATAAATCAAAAATATCCTTTATAGCCACATTACCTGGTCACTGTTGTGTCCAAATATTAGCTTCCTAGCTCAAAAGGTGCCTGAGATATTGCCCAGATGAGAAAGGAAATAAATAAGTACTTAATTAATCGATAATAATTAAATAGCCAATCAATTAATTGATTTATCAAAAAACAAAAAAATAACGTTTTTGCCAAAGCCCTCCAATAATGGACTGGATTCCATCTATCCCTCCAAAATTTCAGCTTCCTAGCTCAAAGGATGATATCGCCCGGACAAACAAACAAACAAGAAAGCAAGAAAACAAACAAACTAGAAAGAAACCAGAGTGAAAACCGAGTACTCCCTTTCAGCGTGCATCATTGCCGGGCCCTCTTCGGTGCCTGGCAATGACGTTATGCAGCGTCTGGAGATGGCATAGGAAAGGAGCGGTGTACAATATTCACCTTTTGACAAGACCTTATCACAAACATCACAATTACTACACATTTATATATAATGGAGGGAAAGTATGTTACTGTATGTTCCATCTATCCCTCCGAGAGGATTTTACCTTGGAAGCTGAACTTTCAGGGATTAATGAGGGCACCCTAAAGTTGTGCACTTACAAGTTTCGTTCGATTCAATGACATTTTGAAAAGAAAAAAAAAATTCGCCCATCTTGGCATTTTCTTCCTTGGGGGGGGAGTCTGGGGAGGGAGGGGATGTAATTGTAATTATCCAAGCTCTGTAACCATTCTGTATATAACCGCATGTTTTTGCTTCATATACAGTGCATTCAGAAAGTATTCACACCCCTTGACTTTTTCACATTTTGTTGTTACAGCCTGAATTTAAAATGCATTAAATAAATAAATAATTGTCACCATTCAACCTAAAATACCCCATAATGACAAAGTGAGAATATATTTCTAGAAATTTTTACAAATTAATTGAAGATGAAATACAAAAATATATAATTTCCATAAATATTCAGCCCCCTGAGTCAATACTCCGTAGAAGCGCCTTTGGCAGCAATTACAGCATCGAGTCTTCTTGGGTATATCTGTATCAGCTTTGCACATCTGGATTTGGGGAGTTTCCCCCATACTTCCTTGCAGATTTGCTCAAGCTCTGTCAAATTGGATGGGGAACGTCAGTGACGAGCAATCTTCAAGTCTTTCCACAGATTCTCAATGGGATTCAAGTCTGGGATTTGGTTGGGCCACTCAAGGACTTTCACCTTCTTGTTCTGAAGCCATTCCAGTGTTGCTTTGGCTGTATGCTCGGGGTCATTGTCCTGTTGGAATGTAAATCTTTGCCACAGTCAAAAGGTCTTTTGCACTCTGAAGCAGGTTCCCCTCAAGGATTTGCCTGTATTTGGCTCCATTCATTGTTCCCTCTATCCTGACAAAAGTCTCCCAGTCCCTGCCACTGCAAAGCATCCCCATAGCATGATGCCGCCATCACCAAGCTTCACAGTAGGGATAGTGTTCGATGATTGATGAGCTCTGCTTGATTTCTGCCAGACAAAGAGCTTTGCATTCAGGCTAAAGAGTTCAATTCTCGTCTCATCAGACCACAAAATATATTGCCTCATACTCTTCGTCTTTCACATGCTTTTTTGCAAACTCCAGGGATGCTGTAAGGTGCTTTTCTCTCAGGAGTGGCTTCCGTCTGGCCACTCTCCCATAAAGCCTAGATTTGTGAAGTGCTGCAGAGACTGTTGTCCTTCTGGCAGGTTCTCCCATCTCAGCCAAGGAACTCCACAGTTTTGTCAGAGTGGTCATTGGGTTCTTGGCCACCTTCCTGACCAAGGTTCTTCTTGCCCGGTTGCTCAGATTGGTGGGATGGCCAGCTGTAGGAAGAGTTTGGGTTCCATGTTTTTATATTAGGTTCCATATAAGGAAGAGTTCCATGTTCTTTCCATTTCCTAATGATGGAGCTCACTGTGCTCTTGGAAACTTCCAACACTCGAGAAATTGTTTGTTCCCTTCCCCAGATCGATGCCTCCTTACAATTCTATCTCAGAGTTCTACAGACAGTTCTTTGGACTTCATGGTAGAGTTTCTGCTCTGACATGCACTGTCAACTGTGGGACCTTATATAGAAATGTGTTTCTTTATAAATCATGTCCAATCAATTGAATTGGCCACAAATGGACTCCAATCAAGTTGTAGAGACATCTCAAGGATGATCAAAGGAAATGGGATGCACCTGAGCTCAATTTGGAGTGCCAGAGCAAAGGGGTTGAATACTTATTGACTCAAGACATTTCAGCTTTTTCTTTTTGATTTGGTTGTAAAAATTTCTGAAAGAAAAATTCCACTTTGACATTATTGGGTATTGTGTGTAGATCAGTGACTAAAATGTCAATTTAATCCATTTAAAATTCAGGCTGTAACACAACAAAATGTGAAAAAGGTCAAGGGGTGTGAATACTTTCTGAAGGCACTGTACATATCCCAGGTTATTTTTATTTTCAAGAGTGATTGAGGCAGCTATATGTTGCTTATACACTGCCCAAATAAAGGGATGTCAGACGAACGTGTTGCATGCATGGAACAAGATCACCCATCGGGCGGGTACTCTGCTATGGTATTAATAATCGTAATGATAATAACATGATCCCCCCCCCCCCCCGCCCCCTCTCCCCGACCACCCCCATAGGGAGAGGTTGCTTCTTGGGTATACAATCAATGTAGCTACCTGTCCTGCATATATCCCTCTACACCTCTATCTCCAATGCTTTTACAGTCACGTAAAAAAGTAAGTACACCCCATGTAAAGTTTTGACTTTTTCAACATATTTCAACATACAGCTATTTGATCTTCATTTCAACAATATTGATAGATAAAGGTGATATAATACACCAAATATCATTAAACATTTACATTTTGTAGTCCATTGTATAATTTAAATAAACATAAATGCAAATTTCACATGTGGAAAAAGTAAGTACACCCTTGGCTCTAATAGGTGGTATTGCCCCCTTTGGCAGAAACAACCTCAAGTATGCGTTTCTTATAACTGTCTACCATTCTCTGACCGACTAGGAGAAATTTTTGCCCACTCCTCCATGCAGAATTCTTTCAGCTGTGCGATGTTTGGGGGTTTCTTGCATGCACAGCTTGTTTCAAATCCCCCAAAACATCTGGATGGGATTTAGATCCGGGTTTTGACTTAACCATTCCAGAACCCTCCATTTCTTTCTTTTCAGCCATTCCTTGGTGGATTTACTGGTATATTTAGGGTCATTGTCATGTTGCAAGGTCCACCTTCGGTTGTGTTATGGATTCGTCACTTCCGTTGTTGTGGTTTTCATCCACTGTAAACATTTTTGATTCCATGTACTATTATTGTTGTCGTTTGAGGGAAATAGAGATTACTATTTTCAAAAGGTAAAAAAGTTAATGTTTTAAATGAAACCGGAACCGGACGACGACGAAGAGGAGTAGGAGAAAAAGAAGGCGGAGCAAGTGAGTCGGACAAGAAGCCGAGCTGCTTCAAGGTCCTGAGCGAACGTTGGCGAACGGGGGTCACGTGTGAACTTTGGGTTTCCCGGGAAAGGGATTCCTGCGACAGAGTTGTCATCGCTGTGACAGATAAACCTGCGTGACAGGTTTTGCGGTTGATTCCGAAGAGAATCATCAGAGTGCCATTATGCCACGAGAACGGGCCGTCGGCCATTTTTACCTCGCGCAGGATTTGCGCATCGCTCAAGGTTTTTCACTTCGCTTCAACTATTTTCACTGCATTCAGACGTTAATCTGGTGTGCGTGTGTAACGAGGCTTTTGAGTGGGAAATCTGCGGTTCGCCGAATGGGAGCCGTGGAACGTCCATACCCGAGGGTGTGATTTCCCAGTCGCCTTGAGGGCACCTTTGCGCAGCTTTGGCAGCGGGACTGTGACTGTCATCCGAACGGGATTCTGGTCTCGATTGGACATCGTTCTGACGAGCACTGGAGCGGATCGACTTTGGCTTGATGCCGGAATAGAAACATTGGGGGATGTTCTTCTTTTCGCTCACTTGGAGCACAGTGAGTTATATTGTACGAACCTGATGGTACCATCATAGGAAAAATCGATTGGTTGTACAATTGATTACTATTGTTGTTGTACTGTTGTTCTTGTGTGATCTTAATACAATACTTGTTTGTTGGTAACAATTGGTGTGGTTTCACCATTGATCTTTGACATACAGAATAACGCATCTTTCTGCCGTGACTCCTCTCGGGGCTCAGAGGTACACCCTGACCGGGGTTTGGGGAGGAACACGTAACAGTTGAGCTTCAACTTTCTGACAGATGGCCTCACATTATCCTCAAGCACCCTCTGCTACAATGAAGAATTCATAGTGGATTCTATGATGGTGAGCTGCCCAGGCCCTGATGCAGCAAAGCTGCCCCAAACCATAATATTTCCACCACCATGCTTTACAGTTGGTATCAGGTTCTTGTGGTAAAATGATGTCTTTGGTTTTCGCCAAACGTGTCTTCTGGTACTGTGGCCAAATAGCTCTACGTTTGACTCATCTGTCCAGAGCACATTGTTCCAGAAGTGCTGGTTTTTGCCAAGGTGTTCATTGGCAAACTTTAGTCTTGCCCTGCTGTTCTTTCTGGACAGCAAAGGTTTCCTCCTGGCATATCTCCCATGTAGATCAAATTTCTGCAGCCTCTTTCTAATGGTATACTCGTGCACTTTGACATCAAAAGGGGCAAGAGCTACCTGTAGGTCCCGTGATGACATTCTGGGGTTCTTAGAGACTTCTTTCAGCATCTTGCGGTCTGCTCTCGGGCTGAACTTGCTGGGGCG
Organism: Myxine glutinosa; assembly: GCF_964187855.1. Taxonomy (NCBI): domain Eukaryota; kingdom Metazoa; phylum Chordata; class Myxini; order Myxiniformes; family Myxinidae; genus Myxine; species Myxine glutinosa. The sequence goes on along the minus strand of NW_027617233.1, from coordinate 35,060 downwards.
GCCTGGCCTGAACAAGTTGGCAGTTGTTTGGAATATTCTCCACTTGTAGATGATCTTCCGGACAGTCGAATGATTGATTTAAAATTGTTTGGAGATCTTTTTAAATCTCTTCCCAGACACGTAGGCATCTATAACCTTCTTTCTGGAGGCCTCAGCGAGCTCTTTTGATCTAAGCATGGTGATGCCGCACACTTCAACAACAAAGAGCAAACCAAACTAAATGTCTGAGGTTTAAATAAGACAGGTTCCTCCAAGATCCTCTCCAACGATGTTCTAATCATTTGCACCTGAGCTGGTGCACCTGATTCAAATTTTAGGTATTTGAAGTAGTGATAAATGTAGGGGTGCAATTACTTTTTCCACCTGCGAAATTTGCATTTATGTTTATTTAACTTATACAATGGACTACAAAATGTAAATGCTTCATGATATTTTTGTTATGTTATAATCACCTTTATCTATCAATATTGTTGAAATGAAGATCAAATAGCTGTATGTTGAAATATGTTGAAAAAGTCAAAACTTTACATGGGGTGTATTTACTTTTTCACGTGACTGTAGGTACCCATCTAATTCGAATTTAAACCGATCTGCTCTTTCTGCTGTCACTACCTTCCCTATTGAAAGACCCATTGCCTCAACTTCACTCTTCTTTAATGTCAAGCTCTGGGCCATGGTCATATTGTAGTCTATTCTGCTTAAAAACACTTCTGTATTTTCTGGCTCTACCGCTCCTTGTGTTAAACATCTCTATCATATCCCCTCGTAATCACCTTTTTAATGTAAAACATTCTGTCTCCTTCAGCCGCCCCTCAAAACAGTCTAGCTCGGCCCAGAATCAATGTATTTGCTACACACAGAACACTCTTTACGTCAGCTACGTCCTTCCTCAGATAAAGACGGAAAGTAAGAGAAAGAAAACTCTGGGATTTCATCAGAAGTGTCGGGAGCGTTTTAATACGCATAGAAAGAGTAAAGACAGTTCCATCGGAAGCAATCACCTCGTTGCGGTTGATAAAAACTACTTCAACACCGATTGAAAAAAAAAAACCCCATTGGAAAAGTGTAGAATGCTTTCATTAAGGCAGGATTCGAAACAAGTTACAGCATTATCTGGACAAACCCCTGAACAAGATGAATGGGCAACAAAGGTAACAGACGAGAACAGAGATAACTATCTTTGTGAGTGTGTACACTCCCTCCCTCTGCCCCCATAAAAATCCCACACATACTCCCACCAGCATCCTGGCAATGTATCCATGCATCTCTTTCTTCAAGCCAGGCACTTGACAGACGTTATGTTAGAGTGGAGTGTTATTGGAAAGTTAGGAGGATGATGTGAAGGAATTCACTGTTGCACAAGAGATATGTCTAGCAAAGAGGGACTGGGTTTGGGTTTTGAGGTTGCAGTCCTTTAGCGGGATCTTCATAATCGCGTCAGACTATCACTGCATCAGCACAGACTCTCGAGAAAAAGCGCAATGTCTTGTTTCAGTGTTTGCCTCGGAGTCTCGTACCAAACCCATCCCGCTCTGTCCCCATCACAAACCCACTCTTATATCCCACTGTCCGCTGCACAGTGTGTCATTCTTACCCAATAAGATAAATAAAGGTCTGTCTGCCTCAATTCTGCATTGGTGATGGGCCCAGATGGCATCAATGCCCATGTTCTCAAATCCTGCGCTAATACTCTTGTCTACACTCTTCAGCACCTCCTCTTTTGGCCTGCTCCTGTCAGACTGGATGTCCGCAAACATCACTCCCATCCACAATATGGGTGAAAAAACTGATCCTATCAACTACCCACTATGGTAAGTAGTGATGAAATCCAACATTACTGTCTTTCCTCTTTTTAAGCAATTTGATCTCCGCCCATCAGCTTGGATCCCATCCTGGTCACTAAACTTGGCAGATAATGCGGTTGATCTTATTCTTCTTTCATATGTAGCACTCAGCTGGGGTTAGCCATCACGTGCTCAGAACACGGCTGTGCTCGTTCGTTCATTCCTATGCTTGTGTCCAGCTGTTACCCCAATGCCACACTGCTTACTGTCACAGTATGTTGCCTTTTTACCCACTGACACCTTGCTCTGAAATGAGCCTAGATTTTGTATGCAAAAAAGTATTTGTATAGTTTTGGTATTGGACAGCATTGTAAGGTATTCAGTAGGACTCTGAATCCTGTTCCAGATGTGTTCTTGTATTGCGATCCTATTCAGGGCCTAACTGAGCACCACTCACCGCTGTAACTTCAGTCATCCTTGTGCTTAATAAAGTATTCAGATGATTGAACAGAGCCCTCCTTCATTTTTGCTGCTAAATCTTTTTTTTATAACCGCTGCTTCAGGAGCAGATGCTAAACACATCTCTCTCATTAGTCTCCATAGGTTGACATAGCTGCTTGGTGGCAAACATTCAACGCTGACGTTATCGTAATGGCACATCTCCAAGGGGCATAGCTGTAATTTGGCTGTTTTCTTTCATAATTATTGATGACATGTGGAATTCATCGACAACTAGAACGCCACTCAGTAGAGTGCATACTCCCGCCGTGGGTCAAGTTGGAATAGTACAATATCACAAAAGTTTGAGGGAGTAGTTCAGTGACAACACAAGACAAGACAACACAAGACAGACACTGCACAGATATATATTTAGAATATATAGAAGATAATGTTTAAAAAAAACAAGGCAATTTCACTTACATTTTCGGATTCAGCGTTCAATTCTATATAAGTGAGTGTATTTTGAGGCATGTGTGGCTTCAAATAAAATTGTAAGCCAGGAAAAACGTTCGTTTCATTCCTTAGGGATACAACATGTAAAACTGGCCCAAACGTCAAAACAAAACTCGCTCATTTTAAGTCGTACAAGCTAATGCGACCACTCATTCTTCTGGGAAGAATCCGTGCACATGCTTGTCACACTTATAACTCACCTAAGTCTTTATAAGTTCATCAAATACTGACACCGCGATTGACATTCGCTGAGGTAAGGTAAATGTTGATATCTCTTCTGAGGTTAAAAAAAAAAAACAGTTTTAAAGCATTATACGTATCAAACGATACATTTTATGAAACGGGGAAACTGAGTACACAGTTTGGTGGTTTTAAAATGACAGAATATGTCTTTATTAGAAAAAAAAAAAAAAAAAAACCTTGAAGATGACGCTGCTAACAAAATACACCACTCCTCCAAAATACAAATAGCCTGGTGTTGGCTTAGCGGTTAGGGTGCCGGCTTGGCATCCTAGGATCCTGGGTTCGAATCCCGGTCGATCGCTAAATTAACACCACGGGGTTGACTCAGCCTGTCATTCTTCCGAGGTCGGCAAATTGAGTACCAGCTTGCTGGGATGAATGATCACGGTGTGTACCCCGGCTTAGAATAGGTACACCGTATCCCTGCGCATCGTAAGAGGCGACTAAGGGTTGGCGTCAGGAAGGGCATCCGGCCATAAAAACATTGCCTCAAACAGGGAACCATGATTGTCATGGGGCCCGCAAGGCTAACCCCCGGTCTAGCGGGGAAAATGGCCTTAAATCGATCATTCATTCATTCATAACGCATAACCACGAGTTTAAACTACATTTACAACAAATATGAAAACTATTTTCATATCACAATGTTAAATATAGAATATATAGAAGATAATGTTTTTTCAAAATGAGCCCTATCTTCCAATGGTAAACAATCCTTCAAAAAATTCCTGGATCCGGAATAATATCCTGAGCTTCACCAAAAACTAATCAATTCTTCCTTATCCCAAGGGCAATCATCCCACCAACTTTCATCCAAATCCGTTCAGAACTTTTGATTGGTCGAGATGATGTAAAATTCTGTAATATTTTGTCCAAGTACTGCTGAAGGGAAGGTTTTTGAAAGTAACAAAAAGGTAATTTGTGTTCTACAGTGTTCAAGTATATAATTAAATTGAAATAAAATAAATATTTTAAAGGTTGTAGAATTCTGAGCCAAAGTACTGCTAAACTGCAGATTCATTTTAAATAAGTTGGTCCTCAATCCGAAAGTGACGTTTGTGGATAGACAGAAAAAGTGACCCGATTGCTTAATACCGCTTTTTGCTTCACATGCACGGGGTAATGATCGGTGAAAATGCTCTTCAGTAACACTAAGACTGAATGAAACTTTTTCCAACTGATCTCAATAAACGTGTGGCCTTAATGTTTCTGTTTGAGTGGTCAATCTGAAAATCAACCTTGCTTGCATACATAAAGTGGAATTGAAGTAGCTAAGGCTGAAAGATATTTATTTAAATATTTTTGTAGTGAATGAAAAAAAAAAAGAATATAAATGGGTTGGCTTGTTTATTTTTCCCATCTCAAATCCTGACTTGTGATGTAGATGAACCCAGGTTTAAATCCTGTGTGCCACATGTGTTTGTCTACTGTCTAATAATTTAATTGTATTTATTTACTTTTGAATACAAGATCGAGGCTCGTGTAAGAGCTAACAATAATCACAAAATACATAAACGGACACATAAAACATGTAATAAAGGGAGCGGGAGACAAGATGGGGAGAGAGAGGGAAGCGCACAAGCACAACAACAGTAGATAACAGGGATATTGGGAGATCTGTGGGAGGGAGAAGGCTTGGAGGGTGGTGGCAGGGGAAGGGGAGAGGGGGTGGGAGAAGTACAAAACAAATGGACACTCTTCAGCCAAGGAACCAGAGTGAAACTGCGAGGACTTTGAGGAAAGAAGTTAGTATTTCAAAAACGTGGATCTGGGGTGAATTAGCGGGGGTAGAAAAGATCAAGGTTTTGGATGGGGGAAGATAAGAGATGGTGGTGAACAGCTGTTTTAAAGATCTGAAGGGAGGAGTGGGATTGAAGAGAGTGAGGGAGTTTGTTCCAGAGGTGGGAGAAAAGAGGAATGAAAGAGTGAAGGTGAGCAGAGAGTCTTCATTTTGGCAGTTTCACCAGAAGAGGGTTGCTGGCAGGTCTTGTGCGACCTGTAGGAATATTTGGGGGACAGAGCACCGACAGAGCGGGATGTGCAAGGCTGGAGAGGAGTCGGTAGAAGACAGAAAGATCACCAACCTGTCTACGGCGAGTGAGTGAAAGGCCCTTCGAATCATCTTCATCGCGGGAGATTCCAATGATTCTGAAAGCTTTGGTTTCAACAGCGTGAAGCCAAGCTAGGTGTGAGGCAGGAGCACCGGCCCAGAGGGGAGAGCAGTATTCCATTGAGCTGCGGATGAAAGCCTTGTATGTGGTGAGGAGCTCAGGTGTGCCAAGGAAGGACTTCGCACCACGGAGGATGCTCAGTCAAACTAACTAATATCCAACTAACTGATGTAAAAGTGCGTTGATGTCTATTAATGTCTTTGTTTTGCATGCAATTTATTTGCACCAATAATAATATATAACGTCGCCACATTACATTCAGTGGGTGTGTGTCGCTTGTCCAAGATAGAATCTCCATACGTGGGTTTCAGAAGGTGGAACGGGATCCTCCCAGGTCTCGAAATATCCACCTCTGTTTAGGTAAGGAGTGCGGGAGTCACGGTTCATGGACCAAGCTGTGAGGTTTTCTTATTCTTATTGTTCAGAGGGCTCTTTTGAGTATCGTCACCGAGCCGCGGACAGCTTGCGACTGCAGTTAGTTTGTATTAATATTCCCAGGGATGGTTTTTAAGATCTCTGTAAGGTTCCTCTTCATAATTCTAGTTGCTCCAATAATCACTGATACAATTTCGGCATTCTTCAGATTCCAGGATATTTTCACTTCATTTTTGAAGTCTTGGTATTTTGGTCATTTTCTTGATTTCTGCATTGTTTCAGCCAAAATTGCCGGGAACTGATACAGCACTGCCAGCTGATACGCAAAGTCGGTATAATTATTGACTCTATAATATATAGACACGTCACGACGCCACCCTCATCCCTCCCTTCCTCCTTCCCCACCCCCCCACATTTTATCTAACCTTCCTCACTTCTCTTCCTTCTATGCCTCATCAATGGCATCTATTCTGATATTGTGTAGAAGATAGAGAGACCGCATCATGAAAAACACTGTCCTACATGATGTCATGCCGGATGTTCCGTACCCGTGTGAAACAAAGAACTCTACCATTAATGAAAACAGCTCACTCTATGTTTGTGTCCGTACTATGTTCACATTCAAATGTATGAAGCTTGTGGATGACTCTCCACCATCATAATAATCCTTGTTAATGGATTGCAATCTTGAGCTGTCCATCTCACCAACCTAAGAGACTTCCAGGGAATGGGCTTCCACAAGGACTTAATGGTGGAATAGACTAATTTTTCATCCAAAGGACTTAAATGAGGAATGAAACATTCAAATGCCACCTCTAAATTTAAAAAAAAGGAACCTTTATAGGCGGCATGATTAGACTTCTGATGGATGTAACCTTTGGTGCATTTCATCCAGCCTTTGACGTCAATACCCTCAAATATTGATGCAGTTAAAAGTCAAACTGCGACTTTTTTTCTTCTTTTTTTTGTATACAAGATCGAGGCTCGTGAAAGAGCTAACATTGATCACACAAAAAGTCAAACCAACACATAAAACACAAAATAAGGGGAGCGGTAGACAAGATGGGGAGAGAGGGGGAAGGACACAAACACAACATTTGAGAGCAGGGACATCGAGAGAAACGTGGGAGGGAGAGGGCTTGGGGGGAGGTGGGACAGGTATAAAACATAAGTACACTGCAAGGACTTCCAGGAAAGAAGTTGGAATTTCGAAAAAGTGGATCTGGGGTGAATTAGCGGGGGTAGAAAAGATCAAGGTTTTGGAAGGGGGAAGATAAGAGATGGTGGTGAACAGCTGTTTTAAAGACCTGGAGGGAGGATGGGATTGAAGGGAGTGGGGGAGTTTGTTCCAGAGGCAAGAGAAAAGGGGAATGGAGAAGTGAAGGTGAGCAGAGAGTCTTGATTTTGGCAGTTTAACCATAAGAGGGTTGCTGGCAGATCTTGCAACTTGCAACTGGATTTCCTTGTAAAATTACAGGATTTAGTCATATATTTGTATTATGGCAATGGTGGAGAGTGACCATGACAGCCAACTTGGGAACCCTCCAAACAGTGGTTGGCTGTGCTCTCCACAAAGCCGGGCATACGTCTTGGAGTCTGCCAGCTGGGGCACTTTATCCTTTCGAAGCGATGTATCAAGCTCTGTAGCCATAAGTGTCAAGATTGTGAAGCCGGTAAGCGTTTCCCGCTGTGGCTTAGACAAGCTCGTGAGCAAGTTCAGATGTTGTCTGATAAGTAGAATTTTGGAAAGATGCAGACAACGGACCTAGGGAGTTTAAGGAAAAGAATTATGTGAAGTATTGTCTTACCCTTATGCTTAAAATACTGCAAAGTTATTGCTTATGATTACATTTGGAATGTTTCGCATCAGACCTCAACTGCCTTCCGTTTATCTAACCTACCTTGGGTAACCTTCCAAGTCGAATAATATTTGAAAATGAGTTAACTTTAGGTTTTATTTTTAATCGGCTCTATTCCTGTATAATCATCGAAAAAGTCTGTGCGTTTCTTATGAAATGAACTGCAGAAACCTAGCAGATCATTTGGCCAATCGCAACGCCTCAAAACCATCATGTGACTGTCATGTCAGCCTCCATTTCTTGATCAACTATGTGTGTTGGATTCTGCTGCAGATTTTAAAATGTTGCATACAGACAGTTTTTTGCAACTTGCTTGGACCACACACTGGTTGAATGACTTTCTAGGTATCTCCAGAACAGAGCTGAATGATCCGAAGTACTGCAGCCAGTACAAGTTTACATGTTTGATGCCAGCATGTCCAGGCCTCAGTGTGTGTGTGTGTGTGTGTGTGTGTGTGTGTGTGTGTGTGTGTGTGTGTGTGTGTGTGTGTGTGTGTGTGTGTGTAAATATATGAGTGTGTATGTATAAATAAATAAATAAATATATATATATATATACAGTACATATATTATGCTAGCATAAGTACCTGGCGTTGCCCAGCGTCAATTTGTGGCTTTTTCCCCTATTTTTTGGAGGTGTCTAAATCACTTCACAATGTTTGCACTTCCCTTGAAGCACCTGCCGACCTCGCCGTTCCTTATCAACTATTTTTTTTGAGTACTTCATTGAGTACTTAAGCCTCTTAGTGAGTGCACGACAAGCTGATTGGTGATGGAACACACCCCAGCATTATCCCAAGTGATGTGTTCAGTTGAAAAAGTTTTCTTTTTTATCTTCTGAGTCATCACGGTCCACTTCACACAACTATTCAATCTCGGCTTTGGTCAAACATTGAAGTGGATTATAGTCACCATACTGGAAATTTATTGGATTGTGCTCTGCAGACTTTCGTTCTCCTGAGACATAATCTGCCATATCCCTGTCAGAGCGTGAAACTGGAATAGCACTCGGTAGAGAGCATCCACCTCCACCAGGCTGAAAAGTTGACGATTTGTCTGCAACTGATAGGTCGGATCTGGATTGAACAGTTTACGATTTGTCTGCAACTCATAGGTCGGATCTGGATTGAACAGTTGACGATTTGTCTGCAACTGATAGGTCGGATCTGGATTCGGACCTCAACCAAAATCGAATTCACTTTTTATTGTGACACAATTCGTCCAAGACTGACACAACTCGTCCACCAAGTTGTCATAAGTCGTTCACAACTTTTTGAAATACCATGCTGCATAGAGTTTTGGGCCAAATCACTCAATGGTGAACAATCACTTGGGGAATTAAAACATTCTCGTATCCGTATCAGGATTCGGATCCTCACTAAAATGGAATCGATTCGTTCTTGTCAAACAATCTACTTGCCCACCAGGTTTTACCAGAATCCGTCAACAACTTTTTGCAATACTGTGCTATATATCGGTTTTTGCTCTATCTCTCAATGGTGAAGCATCACTTTTAAAATTACCTGATCCAGGTCCAGATTCGAGTCTTCACCAAATTGAAATCAACTCTTTCGTGACAACCAACCTGTCCACCAAATTTCATCCGAATCTGTCCACACCTTTTTGGGGATATCATGTGCCCTATCCCTATCCCTCAATGGTGAAGAATCACTTTAAAATTCTCAGATCCAGATCCGGTTTCTGTTCTTCACCAATATCTAATCATTTTGTCCATGTCACATACCCAACCTGTCCACCAAATATTGTCCGAATCCGTCCACAACGTTTTTAGATATGCTGTTCACAGACATTGGTACAAACATTGGTACATCATGGGTGTTGAAGGTTGTGGTCAAGTTTCTTTGAAATTGTGCGTGTAGCTTCCGAGAAAAAGCAAATACCTATTTTGGGGGGCAACCTCCCTCCCCCCCCCCATATCTTTTTTAAATGCTGGGAACAAACGTTGGTACATCATGGGTGATGAATGAAATAGTGTGGTCAGGTTTCATTGGAATTGTATGTGTAGTGTCTGAGAAGAAAGCAAATACCTATTTTTGGGGGGTCCAACCCAGACCCACTTTGCCCCCCGCCCCCCGTAGAACCTCTTAGACTTCGATTTGTTGTAATGCCGTGAACAAACTTTGGTACAGCAAGGGTGGTGAAGGTTGTGGTCAAGTTTCATCAAAATAGTGTGTGTAGTTTTACAGGAAAAAAGCTAATTCCTATTTTGGGGTCAAACCTGGATCCACTTTCACCCTCAGTAGACCCCCTTAAATCCCGATTTTTTTTTTTTATGCTGCGAACAAACTTTAGTCACAACATACCAAATATAATTTGTGCCAAGTTTCATCACAATCCCATCAGCAGGTTTGGAGAAGAAGTTGCAAGTGTTTACGGACTGACAGACGGACGAGCCATCGCATAAGCTCCCCGGAACTACGTTGCAGGTGAGCTAAAAATGTGCTAAAGTGGCGTGCATATTGATTTATGAGACGATTTTCAGTCATTTGCAAAATAAAATAGTTTGTAAAGACATCTTGAGAGGCCACCCAAGTGAGGTATCATAATCAAAGTGGAAGGGTGAATGGTTTGCACTCCCAACTGAGCACATAGTTCATGATGCTGGGAGCGATATAAATCTCATATGCCGTGTACAAATGCAAGTGAAATTCCACACAAAAGTACATTGATATCTCATAATGTCCTTGTTCTGCATGTGATATATGTGCAATCTCCTTATATACTGCAAAATAAATAAACAGGTAGGGGTGGTGTGCGAAGAACCCAGGAAAGGGTGAAGAATCCCAGGATAGGCAGAAAGCAAATATTCAGGAAGATATGTGAAAAATCTAGGACTGCAGGTAGATTTCACAGCGTTTCCCTTTGACCCCCCAAACAGCCGTCAGCAAACGCACGGTCTCTGTGATAGAGATTCCACTGAGGGTTGAATGGTCAAATCCATCTATATCATTAAAACGCTTATTTCTGAAGTTTGTAATCGGAACTTCTCTCCAGCTATTGCTCCCGTCGCCCTAAGATGTGTGATACTATGTAGTTATGACTAACCCTTCCATATAAGCATACCTATGTCTCCAAATGTCTATAAGTGTGGAATAAAAGCTGAAAATCAGTGAAAAGTTTTGAATAACACACGCCATTTTGTTTTATGCACAGTGAGACTCTGCACTTGATACCCCGAGGAGAAGAAGAAGACGTCCGGATGTGTGCCGGACGCGCAGCGACTCGAGAGGCAAGCTACGCCTTTTAATACAAATATAAATGCGATCAGAAATGTAAAGGGGATACTTACCAGTAACCACACTATAAGTAAGAGTGGGCTATACGGGGGTCAAAAATACTTTTATTGTTATTCTTCTTAGGTGACAGTTTTTTTGTATTCCATTTGACCTATCTCAACATGAAATGACAAAATTTGCGACCTGGGGTCCAAGAAAAAAAGAGTACAGGGCAAAAATTGTAGTGTCAAAAATAGACAATGTGAAATAAAAATAGACAATATAACATGTCTTAATAAAAATATGATTACTCAACATCAAAAACATCAAAAATATGTCAACTCAAAACATACAGCAACAATATGTCTTAACTCAACATCTGAAGGTTTGACACTACTTCTAATTGCATAAATAGATTGCCTGACCCCATAAACATAGGGTTAGACACCACAACCAAGTAAAAAGACCCAGAAATGACAAAGTTATGGCTAAAAATGTGATTTTTCAGGGAAAACGGCGGCCATTTTGGATTTTTGCCCTGCACACTGTTTTCTTGGACCCCAGGCCGAAAATGTTGTCATTTCATGTTGAGACAGGTCAAATGGAATACAAAAAAACTGTCACCTAAGCAAAACAAAAAATGACCCATTTATAGCCCGCTCTTACTATAAGAGACAATACTGCAGTTGAATACAAAGCGATATTCAGGAGATCCGCCAGAATGAATGTTGGTGCCAACTGACAATTATTTTGAAAGGAAGCGGAAAGGAAGAGGAAGGGCAAGTTAGTTTGTATGAACATAAACACTATTTATGCCCGTGATTTTCACAGGTTACCGCTAGTACTATTAAAACTCATTTCCATCATCGGATTACCAATCACAAAATATTTTTACATTGCGTACCAATGTGGCATTCTATTCATCAGGTGTGCTGGAACTTCCTTCAATAACGGCGATTATTCCAGTGCACCATGATGACCCAAGTGGTAGGAAAAAAAAAAAAAGGATTAACATGCAACACCAGGAACCGCCAATTCATAACGATTCTACAAAGATATAATTACATGCCATGCGGCCAGGCCGCATACGGCGGTGTAATTAAGGGAAGTTGGGAAAGCCTCATGCATGCCCAAGAAGTCAAAGCCAAGGACATTGGACATCCAATTAGAGGGGAAAGTTTGTAAACTTTCGAAGGTTGCCTCCTCATAACAAACACAGGCAGGAGGGTGGCACTGCAAAATAGTACAGTTGTCTGTTCCATTTCTCTGCGGAAATTTATTGGATCCTTTGCTCAATGTACACTCAATTCATTTCCCCACAAGAAGTGTCAACTTAGCTTCACCCACACAAGAAATCCCCCATCACATGTTTTCCCTCCTCCATCCCACCCCCCAAAGAGAAGAAGTAAGCCTTCATCCTAGCTCCGGATCACACGCATCTTTCAACTCCGTGGAACCAGGACAAGATGAAGAGAGCTCAAATAACAGCCTTTGAGGAAGCAAAGTCTCCTTTGAATCCTCAAAGCAAAGCTTGGGCTTGATGTCTGATCATGAACACCCACCTATAATATGGTGCATTTCCCCCACCGTTTTGTTTATCCATAATGCAATGCAAACCAGAGCATTTCCTCAGCTCCACTCCCCTATTTCCACAATATGCTGCAACGCTCGGTGTCCTTGCAGTTTGGCTTGCGGAACGTTGGAGTAGCCAAACCATTAGTACCTCACAAGGAGCCCAATTGTAATTAATAGTACAGGATGCTTCTGCTTTAACTAGGGTGGCCATTCGTCCACCACCGAAGTTTGACGGAGGTTATGTTTTCACCCCTGTTCTTTTTCTCTGTTTGTTTGTCTGTGAGCAGGATATCTCAAAAAGTTGGTGGACAAGTTTAGACCAAATTTGGTGGACAGGTTGGGTGTGTGACAAGGACAAATTGATTCGCTTTTGGTGAAGATCAGAATCCGGGTCCGCACACGAGAACTTTTTTTTTTTTTTTTTTTAAAGTCATTCTTCACTATTGAGAGATGGAGCCCAAAACGAAATACAGTGCAGCATAAAATATCTAAAAAAGTTATGGACGAGTTATGACAAACTTGGTGGATGAGTTGGTTAGGCGACAAGAACAAGCAGATTCGATTGAATTTGCATTGCGAAATTCGAATGAATTGCGAAAGATGATGGGAATAGAGCCTGTGATTGATGCTGTGAAGAGCAACAGGTTGAGATGGTTTGGTCATGTGTTGAGGAAGGATGAAAGGGACTGCTTGAGAAGAGTGATGGAAATGAATGTAGAAGGAAGTAGAGGACGTGGAAGACCGAGAAAGACTTGGCTAAAGATGGTGGAAGAAGAAATGCGGGCAAGGGGGTTAACAAGGAGAGATGCAGAAAATAGGGCAAAATGGAGAAGATTGTCATGGGGACCCCAAGGCTAACCCCCGCTCTAGCAGGGAACATGGCCTTAAAATGCATGTTGTTTTTGTGTTGTTGTATTATAAATTAGCACGAAATTTAGGATAAAAAATAATTGTGCACTAAATGCCACTGTCCTCTATTGTTCAGGTCCCTCGATGGCCACCATGGCTTTAACTGACCCAAGTGTATTCAACGCAATGCTTGTCGCAGTTAATGTGTGCTGTTTGTACCGTTAAATAACAGTGTTGCTAAACGTTTTGTTTCCTTTTATAATGTCTGGTCAGTTCTTTAAAACGGACGAGGAGATTTTTTTTAACATGACCGCAATACAATAACAATAGTAAATACTCTGTTGCCATTGTGATGATAATTTAACAACTGTAATTCACGTTTTAATTTTTACCTCTGCCACCAAAGATGGATGGAGGTTATGTTTTCACCCCTGTCTGTTTGTTTGTGAACAAGATATCTGAAAAGTTGTGGACGGATTCAGACGAAATTTTTGGCAGAGATGTAGCGTATGTGACAATGACGAAATGATTAGATTTTGGTGAAGATCCGGATTCGGATCCGGCTACTATAATTTTTTAAGTGATTCTTCACCATTGGGAGATCGGGCCAAAAACGAAACATAGCAGGATATCTCAAAAAGTTATGGACGGGTTATGACTAAACTTGGTATACAAGTTGGTTCGGCGACAAGAACAAGCCGATTAGATTTTGGTTCAGGTCCGAATCCATAAACTGCTCAGCCTGGCGGAGGTATGCGCTCTACCGAGTGTCGTTCTAGTGCATACTATAATAACTCTGAAACGGTGAAGAAAGCTAAGGCAATGTTTCCTCACTCTAAAAAGTTAAAATGAACGAGATAATCACAATAGAAAGACATTCTGGGTTTGCGTTTTAGCATTCCCATCTGAAGCCTGAGCTAATCATCAAGCAGGAATCGAGATTGAAATTCCACATTGTCTGCCAATTGTCTACCAATGTCCTAGTAATTCATACAAAAGCACAATGGTTTACAGGACGTACATTAATGTCTTTGTATTTGCTGTGATTTACGAAGTTCTACTCCAAGGCCTATTTTTAAAAATACAATGTTGAGAATTGCGGAGGAACTAGAACAAAGAATGGATCAGGACGTACCACAATAAAAGGAACAGTTGAACTTGGAGATGGGGAAACACAACAACAGCAGGCATAAGGGACAAAATTGATGGCTACTTGGACAAATTGGGGTTGTGGGGAAGATGGATAAAGAAGCAACTCTCAGAAAGGAAAAACTGGAAATTTGGAAGGACACGGACTTGGGGAAGGTTAACAGGGGGAGAAAAGATTCATAGTTTTGGGTGGCAGTGGGGTGATCTGAGATCAAGGTGAACAACTGTCTTGAAACTCTGGAGGGGAAAAAAATGAAGAGAACATGGAAGTGGTGGGAAAAAGAGGAACGAATGAGTGAAAGTGATGTGATTTTGGATATTGGTAGTTTCACCAGAAGGGTGTTACTGGCAGACCGAGTGCACCCTGAGAAGTTCTGGTGATGGAGGGGAGGTGGGAAAGATCAGGGAAAGGGCAGAGGGGGCAAGACCAGAAAGGAGGTGATAGAAGACAGAGAGATCACCAAACTAGATAGACCCATAGACAACGTCAGCGTGGGAGATTCCAATGATCTTGAAGGTCTTGGTTTCCACGGCATCAGGCTGAGCAAGGTGTGAGGCAGAGAGCACCAGCCCAGAGGGGAGAGCAGCACTCCATCAAACAGGGGATGAAGGCCTTATAGGTAGATAAGAGTTAAGATATGTCAAGGAAGGACTTTGCATGACAGAGGATGGCGATTAGCTTTGGCAGGCAACCCAGTCGGCGATTAGCTTTGGCAGGCAACTTAGAAGTGTGGTTTTCCTAAGAAAGATCATGACTTGATAGTGAAGCCCAAAATATTGAGTGACTGAACCTCTTCAAGAGGATTGCCAAGGAAGCAGATGGGTCGATTTGCCAGATGGTCTTTTCGGAGAGTGAGAGTTGTCAGGATTGAAAGGCATTCCAAGTGTTTGACCACCTTGTGATTTTCTCAAGGTCTGAAGAGAGGGAAGAGACTACAGTCTGCCTATCTGAAGGATGAGGGATGTCAAGGCAGAGAGTGGAGTTCTCAGCAAATCGATAAAGAGGATTTCCCAGAGAGTCAGAGAGATCATTGATGAAGATATCGAATAGGACTGGGCCCAGAACACTGCATTGGGACACTCCGTTGGGATGATAGGATTCTGTTGAGTGCCACACATTGACTACGAGAGTAGAGGAAGTCAGTCAGCCATGTGTGGAGTTGGCTTTGGATGCCATACACCCCCGGATTAACAACTGTGCCGGAGGAACACAGGCCGTGAAGGCCCTTAATATTGGGAGGCCCTCAAACCTTACCTTATTTGCCTTTTTACTTTTATTCATCATTTATCAGCTAACTGCCAAGCTGGAAGTACATTAGCAACTCTAAGCTGGCGATATTTCCTGGAAATACCTTCGTATTTCATCCATATTTGTATACGTGATAAATTGATGGCCTCTGGGCATGCAATGTATTCGGTAAATGTAATAGTGAGGCATTTCCTTGTTAGACTGATGTTATTTTGTCCTTTCATTTGTCTGTTCTGCTCAAATTCATCAAACAATAGGGTATGGATGCACCTTATCCTAATGTCTCATTGCCATGGGAATGTTTCTGTCACCGCACGTGACAGTATTTGAGGCTGAGGATAGCTTTACAAAAATGAAATTAGTGCAGAATGTGCGGCGTGCGACCATGGACAAATTGAACTGCTTCGCCATCATTCTTTTGAAAGCAATCTGATGTGCGTGATTGAACCCGACGATGTAGTTTCCCAATTTTCTGTCTTGAAATCCAGGAGAGGCAGTTTTTAACTATAAATGCATGAATGGCTCACAGAAGGCAACTCCTTCCTCATCCCAAACTCAGAAGAAACCCAACTCTCAAATATCGTCCAATAACATGTCTACAAACAACATCCAAACTTCTGACAGGATTTATCACAGAAATGATGTGCAGTACCACCACCTGATGTAATAGGTATTTCGATAAATGTAGCTTTTATTTCAAATTAAGAAATTTTTGTCATTACAAGGGGGGAGGCTTTACAGATGCAATGCCCAGGGCCCTAGGGTGTCTTAATCCGGCCCGGATGCCACATAGGTAGAGGAGCGAGCAAGATGGGGTTATCGAATGCTCAAGATATGTCCAGAGATGGCCCTGATCTCACGGCTGACTTTGAGAACTCGAAGCAGATTTTATTATATTATGGGAATGTCAATATAAAAGTTCAAGAACCACCAACATTTTATGTCCTCATGTAGTATATATAATTAGTATGGGGTTATTGCTTTCCAACCAATAATATTTAATTGGGTGGAATTTTTTTTAAATGTCGATTCATGGACAAATGTAATAATCTCATTCCGAGAACTTATTGAATGTCCCACGTATCAGATATAAACATTAAATTATGTAAAAAAAATTTGTTTACATGAAAAATGTGATTAAGCACCCCGAAAGATCACAGATGTCATGTTCACATTAGAGGTTGGGCCCTCATTAAACCGGACAAGAATGATCCTTAAAGGGGGTAAAAGTATTACAAAGCACGGTGGTCCTTTAAAATGACATACCGGAGGACACAGGGACATCTCGTAATCCTACTATTATCTCTTCAGTCGAAACCTCTAGATATTTAAATTGCACGATTCGTCCCTACATTCTTACAAGAGCCAAATATGGAAATGTATGAGATTTCTGTACACTGACAGAGTTTGGATAAGTTCAAAATGGCTGGACCACCAGCCATGACCGATAAATTATGGCAGCAGGCCTGCAAGCATAGAGCCTCTCGTTTGTCGAACATCAATCCACAGGTCTCTTTGCCCTCCGAGAACCATCGAACAAACAATCATCATCCGTTCTTGACTTGTCTGCTCCTACAATTCCAGCCCACACACCATGGGTCTCTTCCAAAAACGAAAAAAAGCCTAATCGTCACTCCACACCAGTGATCATTCGTCCGTGGCAAGGTTCTTGCCGTTTTTATAACTGCTCCCGGTTGCCTGAAGCACTCTTGAGAGGAGGCAGCACTAACAGATGGTGCTCTGCTTGTTTTGACAGGAACAAACCACAGCACTATTCAACAAGGCTCTCCACCTTGCCATCCGTCTACCCCAAGTGGTCATGAGCTTGTCTAATGGTGGCGGCATGTGAAAGTGTTATGTTGACACTAGCAAGCATTACTCCATGTTACTAATCCAGGTGCACCGAAACATGCAGTGTTCCCGTTTCAAAGCACAATTAATTACCAATAGCTTTGCGACACCGAATTTCAAGAAACGATATTAGTCACGTGCAAATTCAACTCACCGTTGACGCATTTTGTTCCACGTATTGATGTCCAAATTAATTTTGTACACGAGGAATTGTACAATCTAAAAAGGCAATGTCAATTTCTACCTCTGGCTGCAAGCAAGAGTGATCACTTCATACCCTTACAATGGTTCAGGTGCAGAAGCATGTCCATCGAAGCAAGCATGCTCTTTAAACTTATCGCTTCCCAACCTGCCCCGTTTACTTGAGTTATGAATTTGTGGTGTCTGCACCGAATGTTCTGACTGCCGAAGACCCGCACTCATAAATCCCCCTTTTGAGGCTTAATCAGAGGGAGAGATGCAATTGCTTTGGTCGGAAAACGCGTGCCCTAAGGGGCGATCGTTGAGCTATAGACGAGCTGTTTGAAAAGGCCAAGATCATCATTTTGAAAGCGGCAGAAACTGGAGGACCCTGTTATGTCTCTCATGATGTCTCTTAGGGAATTCAGACATTTCAAAATGTACCAAGAACACAGTAAAATGAAGGGCATTACTTCATCTCTGGTCCAGGAGGTGCTGTCTTCTTTCAGCCCATCAAAGAATCGTGCCAAAGAGATCGCATTGCTGGCGGCTTCAGGGAACTGAATCAAAAACAACAAATAAAGACTCATCGGAAGCCATGTCATCTCCTCAGATGTTATAAAACTGTTCTGTAATGGAGAGCCACTGCTCTCGTCAGAATCACAAATACGAAGTGACAGCATGCAACCTCCATACACATCACCATGTCCAACCCGGACACAAAGCCAGCCATGCTTGTACCCCGGAAACACAAAAACAAGAGCGTACACAAATTTACTCACCCCCATACATACAATACCAGATCCTGAGCGAATAGACAGAGAAGGGCATACCATTTTCGTTCGGCACAATAAAAACACTTCCATTTGACCTCTCGCAGTGACACGTGACCATAGACGGGCGGGGGGGGAGGGAGGTGGAGGGTGGAGGTGCTAAATAAAGCCAAGCCTAGTGCTAAATAAAATGGAGGGCAAAAGAAAAAACAACGGAATAGGAAATATAAGTTACCAAAATATTGTTGTATATGATGACCTTCTGGCTAGTATACAGGTAAGTAAGTGAAAGTGGGAAGCGATGATATTGTTGCATTAACATCCCTCTATATTTCGATAAGCAGGATATTTTAAGCACCGGGTACAATCGTTTATTCGTTTACAATGGCCCTGGGAGGTTTTTGCGGGCAACCGGCCACCATCTCGCTACAATCCCAACGCCAAACACGGTCCTCAATGCCAAAGAGGAAATCAGAGCTGTCTCCCTTGACATATCACGTGCCTTCGATATGGTCTGGCACCCCGCTCTGCTCACCAAACGCCTGGTGTTGGCTTAGCAGTTAGGGTGCCGGCTTGGGATCCTAGGATCCTGGGTTCGAATCCCGGTCGATCGCTAAATTAACACCAGGGGGGTTGACTCAGCCTGTCATCCTTCCGAGGTTGGCAAATTGAGTACCAGCTTGCTGGGATGAATGATCCCGGTGTGAACCCCGGTTTAGAATAGGTACACCGTATCCCTGCGCATCGTAAGAGGCGACCAACGGTTGGCGTCAGGAAGGGCATCCAGCCATAAAAACATTGCATCAAACAGGGAACCATGATTGTCATGGGACCCGCAAGGCTAACCCCCGCTCTATCGGGGAAAATGGCCTTAAAACGATCATTCATTTTCATTCATTCATTCAAACATGACGACCTTCTGGCTAGTATACAGGTAAGTGAAAGTGGGAAGCGATGTTATTGTTGCATTAACATCCCTCGATATTTCTATAAGCAGGATATTTTAAGCACCGGGTAGAATCGTTTATTCGTTTACAATGGCCTGATTTACAATAGCTAGCGGCTAGGGTGCCGGCTTAGGATCCTAGGATCCTGGGTTCGAATCCCGGTCGATCGCTGAATTAACGCCAGGGGGGTTGACTCAGCCTGTCATCCTTCCGAGGTCGGCTAATTGAGTACCAGTTCACTGGTAATTCCCTGTTTGTCGTTAAAGGCGGCAAAAAGGGTTGGCGTCAGGAAGGGCATCCGGCCGTAAAACATTGCTTCAAAAAGGGGACCAAAAAACAACAACAATCATGGTTCCCGAAAAAGGCCAACCCCCGCTTTGCGGGGAAAAATGGCCTCTAAAGGTGGTTATTATAATGGCCCTGGGAGGTTTTTGCGGGCAACCGGCAACCATCTCGCTACAATCCCAATGCCAAACATGATTCTCAATGCCAAAGAGGAAATCAGAGCTGTCTCCCTTGACATATCACATGCCTTCGATACGGTCTGGCACCCCGCTCTGCTCACCAAACTCTCCTCCTATGGTATCCATGGAAATCTCCACACATGGCTTGCGGACTTCCTCTCTGGTCGAAGTCAACGTGTGGCCCTGAATGCATTTCTCTAATCTACCCTTCCTGTTCAGGCTGGAGTTCCCCAAGGTAGTGTGCTGGGCCCTGTGCTTTTTCTGGTATGCATTAATGATCTCTCCGACTCTCTGGAAAATCCTCTCTATCTCTTTGCTGATAACTCCACACTCTGCCAATCCATACCTCATCCCTCAGATTGGCAGTCTTCAGCCTCCTCACTCTCTGCAGACCTGGACAAAAATCACAGACTGGTCAAACAAGTCGAACATGTCTTTCAATCCTGACAAATCTCACTCTCTTACTATGTCTCTCCGAAAAGACCGACTGGACAACCCTCCCATATTCTTTCTGAACAATCCTCTCCAAGAAGTTCTGTCACTCAAGCTTTTGGGTCTCACTATCTGCCATGATCTTTCCTGGGAAAACCACATTTCCAAGCTGGCCTCCAAAGCCAGTCGCCGACTGAGCATCCTCCGTCGTGCGAAGTCCTTCCTTGGCACACCTGAGCTCCTCACCACATACAAGGCAACGGGGCACACATGAGCTCCTCACCACATACAAGGCTTTCATCCGCAGCTCAATGGAGTACTGCTCTCCCCTCTGGGCTGGTGCTCCTGCCTCACACCTAGCTCGTCTTCACGCTGTTGAAACCAAAGCGTTCAGAATCATTGGAATCTCCCGCGATGACGCTATCTCCGAGGGCCTTTCACTTACTCACCGCAGGCAGGTTGGTGGTCTTTCCGTCTTCTAGCGACTCCTCTCCGGCCTTGCTCCCCCATCTCTCTCTGGGCTCTATCCCCCAAATATTCCTACAGGTCGCACAAGATCTGCCTGCAACCCTCTTATGGTTAAACTGCCAAAATCAAGACTATCTGCCCACCTTCACTCTTTCATTCCCCTTTTCTCACACCTCTGGAACAAACTCCCTCACTCTCTTCAATCCCACTCCTCCCTCCAGGTCTTTAAAACGGCTGTTCACCACCATCTCTTATCTTCCCCAATCCAAAACCTTGATCTTTTCTAACCCCGCTAATTTCACCCCAAATCCACTTTTTTGAGGTGCCGACTTCTTTCCTGGAAGTCCTTGGTGTCCTTGCGTTTTATACCTATCCTGTCTCCCCCCAGGCCCTCTCCCTCCCTCACATCTCCCGATGTCCCTGCTCTCAAATGTTGTGTTTGTGTGCTTCCTCTCCTTCTCTCCCCATCTTGTCGACCACTCCCCTTTTTATATACTTTGTTTGCTTGTTTGTTTGATAAATGTTAGCTCTTTCACAAGCCTCGACTCTGTATACAAAAAAAAATAAAAAAATAAAGGCTTTCATCTGCAGCTCAATGGAATACTGCTCTCCCCTTTGGGCTGGTGCTGCTGCCTCACACCTAGCTCGGCTTCACGTGGTTGAAACCAAAGCTTTCAGAATCATTGGAATCTCCCGCAATGAAGCGAACTCCGAGGGCCTTTCACTCACTCACCGCAGGCATGTTGGTGGACTTTCAGTCTTCTACCAACTCCTCTCCGGCCTACCCCAGCTCTGTCGGTGCTCTGTCCCCCAAATATTCCCACGGGTTGCACAAGATCTGCCGGCAACCCTCTTCTGGTGAAGTGAAACTGCCAAAATCAAGACTCTCTGCTCAACTGTACTCTTTCATTCCTCTTTTCTCCCGCCTCTGGAACAAACTCCCTCACTCTCTTCAATCCCACTCCTCTCTCCAGGTCTTTAAAACAGCTGTTCATTACCATCTCTTATCTTCCCCCATCCAAAACCTTGATCTTTTCTACCCCTGTTAATTTCACCCCAGATCCACTTTTTTGAAATACAGACATCTTTCCTTGAAGTCCTAGCAGTGTCCATGTGTTTTATACCTCTCCCACACCCCTCCCCCTCTTCCCATGCCTCCTCCCCCAAGCCCTCTTCCTCCCACAGATCTCCCGATGTCCCTGCTCTCAAATGTTGTACTTGTGTGCTTCCCTCTCTCCCCGTATTGTCTCCCGCTCCCTTTCTTACATGTTTTTTTAATGTGTCCGTTTGTTTTTTGTGATTAATGTTAGCTCTTATACGAGCCTCAATCTTGCATACAAAAAAATACAAAAAAAAAACATCAATGCCATACTAACCACTGAGGTTAAAAAAGAGTAGCTGCACCCTCATTTCGATTTCGATTTTATGATTGCAGTCCTCTCAGATATTTTTGTTTTCTTGGAAAAAAAAAAAAAAGGACTTTGTATTCATGGGAGCCACTGGGTTTGTGAGTGAACCATGACAGAAACAGAAATGTGGGGTTAGAAGAAGAAGCTATGGGAGAAAGGTGTTTGGAAGGGCATGGTTTGTCTAATTTTGTCACAAAAAAATAATTTCCTCTTTTGATTTCAGTTCACATACCCTGTGAAGCCAAAGGGAATCCGACATGCAGTGCCCTGCTTGCAGAGCATGAGGATGGGGTTTTGCAGTTAGATTCTATTAAACTGGAAGACCAGGCTAGATAAATCCAAAAAAAGATCAATCAATGCCCAAAGAGCGATTGCATTATACCCTAATCCTGCATTCATTCCCCTTCCTCTCCCACTTCCCTTCAATGCATTTTCCCACCAAGTGTGGCTAAACTTGCAAATGGCAACCACAAGTCTACTTGAAATGAAAGACCAGTTCGACGAGCTTTGAAAATGCTGAGAAATTCGTGAAACTCCTTTCGAGTGTTTGTTCCAAGCACCTTTTATCCAGCTAGGTTATTGCTTAAGCAATACGATGCAAGCTGTAAAAGTTTCCCGTTGGGTGTGCTGACGGCAAGCACCCAAGGGAGGTTTATGGTTCCAAAATTTATGCTTTTGACAGTTCGCCTCCAGAAGCTACAATATTCCGCTGTTTGGTGGTGACTTTACAACTGGTTTATCATTTACCGGTGCTGCGAATTATCACAGCTGTTTGCGATAACATTTCAAAATTAACCTTGTACCGAACATCATTTGTGTATCGTTCGTCAGCAAAACATTAGTGCTCGCTCATTGCTGCTCCAATTTGTTCGACACGCTCTTCTTTCTCGTACGCTTCGTGTCTGTCCAGTTGTCTACGAGTCCGAGTGTGTGGAGCTGTGCTGGGATTAAATATGTGCGCGTTATCCCTGAGGGAGGCCTCTGTGCCGATTTGCTGGCCATTCAATCATGTCGTGGTTCAGGGGTGAGGTTGGATTAAAGGCAACTATTTTGATTCTTACCTTTCAATCTGTCAAGGCAACAATCTGAAAAAAGGCCGCCAACACGAATCTCATTACAGGACAAATGAAACGAAAAAGAGATAAAGACTTTTGGTAACTACAGTATGTATTTGCAAATTCTTGAATTGCAAAAGGTTGTGTATGTATAGATATATATATATATATATATTGTTACATATTTAGGTGAATGTATGTAAATTACCATGCAGGTCTTTGCTTCCGTGTGTAGTATATTAAGTTGTTGTGTAGTTGTTGTGGTTGGAGGGTCAGGAGCCCTTCTGAAAGAGTGGCAGGAAACGGAAGTGGCCGGAAGCGGAAGTGACAAAAAACGGAGGAAAAAGACACGAGGG
The DNA here is from genome assembly GCF_964187855.1 of Myxine glutinosa. Lineage (NCBI taxonomy): Eukaryota > Metazoa > Chordata > Myxini > Myxiniformes > Myxinidae > Myxine > Myxine glutinosa. The sequence goes on along the minus strand of NW_027617233.1, from coordinate 11,681 downwards.
AAAGGAAGGTTTCTTCTTCCTCGCGGCGACGACGAGAAGGTGGAATCGACCTTACGCTGCGCGGAAAACGCGCCGTTGCGAAACGTCTGGCGAGAGGAGTTACCTGGGCGGTAAATACCTTTTGACACGTCCAGTCACCGTGAGTTCGTGCACGAAACCAAGCGTCCGGGACAGTTTGCCCCGTCTACAAAGACGCGTACGGGTCCGCACGTGGGGCCTCGCTCGCGTCAGAAGCCGCGCTGGGTTTTTGCCCATCTACAAGGACGCGTAAGGATCGCACTTGGGGCCTCGCGCACGTTGGACGCCGCGCTGGGTTTGCCCCGTGGCTTGGCAAGGAGGTGCGCTGCAGCCGCGGCCCCAGTCCGAGACGGCACGTTTAGAGCACGTCCGCCCGGGGCTCGTTCAACCGCCCGTGTGCGGAGAGGAGAGACATTGACCACGGAGGGAGTCAGGAGTGGGGCTCACGTGAGGAATGTATTAGTATAAGATGGCCATCTTAGAGTTTGTGTAGATGAGTTCACATGGTTGTAATATTGATTGTGCATTGTTGATGGTTGTGATTGCTCAGTGAATATATTATTGATTATTCCGGATCCTTGGTGTGGGGTTTCTTCTTGACCGGAATTCATATTGATTGCGTTACGAAAGCGTATAAACCAGATATCTTTCTGGCGGGGTCCCTCCCACGGTCCGGGGGTCACCAAGACCAGGTAGTTACCGGGAGGACCACGTAACAGAATTGGGGGCTCGTCCAAATTACGATTTGCGGTTTCGCAATTGGGTCTACGTCCGGGATCTAAAAGTGTATAAAATAATAAAGTAATAATATTTTTGGTAATTAAAATTTATTAATTAATTATTAATTGGTAATATTTTTTTTTGAGAAATTGGGGAAAGTCTTGGGGTGAAGGTTAACAGGTGTTAACGATAGGCACCATGGCGTTTGTGGCACAGAACTTTGGGGTAACCCCGAGTGAGGCACAGTTCCGAGCATTGCTAAAGGCGGATCTCTTGAAATTGGCCAAACATTTTAACTTGGAGGTCCGAACTAATTTGAGGAAGGCAGAGTTGCAGGCCACGGTGATACAATCTATGGTGGGATTAGGAACATGGGACGAGTTAGCCTGGGAGTGGCTACCCGAAGAGCCAGAAGACGTGGAGCTCCGGAAACTGGAGTTGCAATTACGGAGCCAGGAACGGATCAAAGAAGAAGAAAGGAAAGCAGAAAAGGAAAGAGCAGAAGAAGAAAGGAAAGCAGAAAAGGAAAGAGCAGAAGAAGAAAGGAAAGCAGAAAAGGAAAGAGCAGAAGAAGAAAGGAAAGCAGAAAAGGAAAGAGCAGAAGAAGAAAGGAAAGCAGAGGAGAGGAGAGAAGAGAAGCAAGCAGAGGAAAGGAGAGTGGAACGAGAACTCCAGGAAAGGTTAAAAGAAGAAGAAAGGAAAGCAGAAGCGAGGAGGGAAGAGAAACAAGCAGAGGAAAGGAGAGTGGAAAGAGAACTCCAGGAAAGAAGAGAAAAGGAACAAGCAGAGGAAAGGAGAGCTGCAAGGGACCTCGAAGCAGAGGAGAGAAAAGCGGAAAGGGAATTAAAGGAACGTGACATGGAGCTTCAGCAAGAAATCAAAGTCAAGGAGCTGGAGTTAATGAGAGAACGGGGAGAGGCACCACCCTTGCTGACGGGGTCGACACCTAACCAGAAAACCTGGGATGTGGGCAGACATGTGAGGCTGGTTCCACCGTTCAGTGAAAAAGAAGTCGCGAAATTTTTTCCACACTTTGAGAAAGTGGCTCGACAATTAAACTGGCCGGAGGAGGCATGGACCATACTCGTGCAAAGTGTGCTGGTGGGGAAAGCTCAGGAAATTTATTCGGCGCTACCAATGGACCAATGTGCAGATTATGAGGTACTGAAGAAGCACATCCTCAAAGCCTATGAGTTGGTTCCGGAAGCTTACAGGCAAAAATTCAGGAATGCCAGGAAGAGGGAGAGTGAGACCCATGTGGAGTTTGCCAGAGTGAAAGAAAACATGTTTGATCGGTGGTGTGAGTCAAAAGGAGTCGGGAAAGACTTCGAAACATTGCGGGACTTGATCCTGGTGGAGGAATTCCAGCAGTGTGTCCACGAGGACATCAAAGTGTACCTGCAGGAAAAGAAAGTACCAAAGTTGTGGGACGCAGCCACCATGGCAGATGATTATGCCTTAACCCACCGAATAGGGGTCCACGAACCTAACTCCTCGCCTAGATCTCCGCAGGGGAGGTGGGGAACAGCAGGTGCGGAGAACGACCATACATGGCGGCGGCCTCGAGATGATTATGGGGACAACTATGATACCCCACCGGTTCGAAATCAGAGGGATGCGGGCCCAAGACAAACTTATAGTTCGGGGGGCCCGAGGCAGACCCCGAGTTTTTCCTCCGGGCCTACTTGCGCGTTTTGCAAAAAACCTGGACACTTGATGTCCAGTTGTTACCTCATGAAAAGGGACAACCCAGAGCGGAGTCCGACTATTACAACTCCGAATGCGATGGCTAGCGTAAGAAATCGCCATCAAGAGGGTTACCAACCATTTATTTCCGAGGGGTTTGTGTCACTGGATGGAGCCTCGACTCACCGGAGACCGGTTAGGATATTGAGAGACACAGGGGCCCATCAATCTTTAATGCTTGAAGGCATTTTGCCATGGTCCGAGGAGACGGCAACGAGGGATAGTGTTCGTTTACAGGGGATCGGGGGCGGTGTTAGTGCTCCCCTTCAGGTCATCCAGTTGGAGTCCGATTTGGTGTCAGGACCGGTCACCGTCGGTTTACAAGCCACGTTTCCTGTAGAGGGTGTATCTGTGGTTCTCGGGAATGATTTGGCCGGGGGTCAAGTTTATGGTAACCTGAGGGTTGATAAAGAGCCCAGCAGGGAAAATAACACCACACCAGCTCGGGATGGTGACAAAAGTGCCAAGTTATTTGTAGGGGGACTGAACTTCAAAACAGAGGAAGAAGTTCTGACCTCTGTCTTCAACAGATATGGGCCGCTGGTGGAAGTGCGGTTGGTAAGAGACTGGGAAACGCAACAGTCAAGAGGGTTCGGCTTTGTCACGTTTGCCAGCACAAAAGACGCCAGAGAGGCAGAGAAGAATTGGAATGGCAAGGATTTGGAGGGTCGGACCATAACAGTAGGGAAGGCATTTCGTAGGCGTCGAGAGGTCTACAGGAGAGGACAACTGGGCGGTAGTTTTGGTGGTGGCCGCAGTCAATATTATTATGGAGGCTCCCTGAGTTACGGCCGCTCCCGAAGGAAGAATTGGCAAAGTAGTGGCCGAGAAGAAGACCGGTATTCAGGGGACTACAGGGACCAGTGGTCCCACCCTAATTATTAGGGACGTTCTGAGAAGTTGAAGCACTGAAGGCGGCGGAGCCGCCGAGCCAAGATTCCTACACGAATTAACCGTGAACGCCGTTCCTAAAGGCGTCCATGTAGGGAACTTTCCTGCACGGACTAACCGTGAACTCCACGTTCCTCAAGGCGCCCATGTAGAGAACTTTCCTGCACGGACTAACCGTGAACTCCGCGTTCCTAAAGGCATCCATGTAGTGAATACTCGGCTTGGCCTCCCGGAAAAGTGCTATCGAGTGGCTTAACTGGCTTTATTTTTAAGTGATAACTGTGCCCGGGGGGAACTGATAATGTGGGGGGGTTGAGTTATCTGGTTTGTTTCTCCAAATTGGCCGGCAAAGAAAGTTTTCGCTGGGTTCAAACTTTCTTTCTTGAAGGGGGGGAGTGTTACATATTTAGGTGAATGTATGTAAATTACCATGCAGGTCTTTGCTTCCGTGTGTAGTATATTAAGTTGTTGTGTAGTTGTTGTGGTTGGAGGGTCAGGAGCCCTTCTGAAAGAGTGGCAGGAAACGGAAGTGGCCGGAAGCGGAAGTGACAAAAAACGGAGGAAAAAGACACGAGGGAAAGGAAGGTTTCTTCTTCCTCGCGGCGACGACGAGAAGGTGGAATCGACCTTACGCTGCGCGGAAAACGCGCCGTTGCGAAACGTCTGGCGAGAGGAGTTACCTGGGCGGTAAATACCTTTTGACACGTCCAGTCACCGTGAGTTCGTGCACGAAACCAAGCGTCCGGGACAGTTTGCCCCGTCTACAAAGACGCGTACGGGTCCGCACGTGGGGCCTCGCTCGCGTCAGAAGCCGCGCTGGGTTTTTGCCCATCTACAAGGACGCGTAAGGATCGCACTTGGGGCCTCGCGCACGTTGGACGCCGCGCTGGGTTTGCCCCGTGGCTTGGCAAGGAGGTGCGCTGCAGCCGCGGCCCCAGTCCGAGACGGCACGTTTAGAGCACGTCCGCCCGGGGCTCGTTCAACCGCCCGTGTGCGGAGAGGAGAGACATTGACCACGGAGGGAGTCAGGAGTGGGGCTCACGTGAGGAATGTATTAGTATAAGATGGCCATCTTAGAGTTTGTGTAGATGAGTTCACATGGTTGTAATATTGATTGTGCATTGTTGATGGTTGTGATTGCTCAGTGAATATATTATTGATTATTCCGGATCCTTGGTGTGGGGTTTCTTCTTGACCGGAATTCATATTGATTGCGTTACGAAAGCGTATAAACCAGATATCTTTCTGGCGGGGTCCCTCCCACGGTCCGGGGGTCACCAAGACCAGGTAGTTACCGGGAGGACCACGTAACAGAATATATATGTATGCACTAGGAAGGGTACTCACCCCAAGTGATGCGAAAAGCTGCAAAGGAACAACCCTCCCCCACTCTCTCTCTCTCTCTCTCTCTCTCTCTCTCTCTCTCTCTCTCTCTCTCTCTCTCTCTCTCTCTCTCTCTCTCTCTCTCTCTCTCTCTCTCTCTCTCTCTCTTTCTCCCCCACTCCATTGTCTCACCCCCAATCCCCACCTCCCTCCCCAAATCCCCTCATCTGTCTCCTCTCTCCCTCCACTGTCTCCCCCCTCTTCCACACTCGTCTTCACGTGCATTCAAACGGAATACATAACCATGCTAACGGTTTTTTTTCAACCAAGTAAATCGATGATTACCTTTCTAACGGTAGATATTCGGGTGAAGGTACAGGGTTGCAGTTCAAAACCGCAAACGTATTTTTCGGAGCGAAATATGTTGTCAGTGAAAGAAGAAGGTGTCATAGTGTACGGACATACATAGAAACAATACGCTGTGACCCATATTAATAACTGTCACTACATGGACAGAGATCTTACTCACTTGTGGCACGACTTTATTTATAAACAATTAATATGAACAAGCATTTTGAGTATTGCGCTGCAATACATGTCCCCTACCGGCAGTCTGTCGTCCGGAAAACTGTTGAGGAAATTACCAAAGTTCAAAGTGCCATAACTTTGTCAAAAATGATCGAAACGTCGTGAATTTCGAACTTGATCTGTAACTTATCATGAGGAAACCATGTACCAAGTTTGAAATCATTAGCATTAAGAGATTAGAAAAAAAGTCCGGAAAACTGTTCTTTGCGTGACGGACGGACAGACTGACAGACGGAGGTACGGAGTGCAAACCTATAGTCCCCTCCGGTGTACACCGGTAGGGGACTAATAAAGAGATGCATAAGAAAATAATATTTTCTATGCTGAATGGAGATATGCTGAATGGAGAAGGTGGATCAGACTTGGCAACGGTTGCTAGAGTGAGATGTGCATGGAAGAAGTTTCGGGAACTGAGTGGCATGCTGACGAGGAGGGGAGTGTTGCTGAAGCTGAAGGGAAAGGTGTATGCTGCATGTGTGAGAAGTGTTATGATTTATGGGAGCGAGACATGGGTAATGAACGTAGAGCAGCAACGAAGGCTGGAAAGGGTGGAAATGCGAATGGTTCGGTGGATGTGTGGAGTATCGTTGAGAGAGAGGAAGACAAATGATGAATTGCGAAAGATGATGGGAATAGAGCCTGTGATGGATGCTGTGAAGAGAAACAGGTTGAGATGGTTTGGTCATGTGATGAGGAAGGATGAAAGTGACTGGTTGAGAAGAGTGATGGAAATGAATGTAGAAGGAAGTAGAGGACGGGGAAGACCGAGAAAGACTTGGCTAAAGATGGCCGAAGAAGAAATGCGGGCAAGGAGGTTAACAAGGGGAGATGCAGAAAATAGGGCAAAATGGAGAAGATTGTCATGGGGACTGCAAGGCTAAACCCCGCTCTTGCAGGGAAAATGGCCTTTAAAATGCCTGTTGTTGTTGTATAATAAAATACTAGACTTTTTAATTTTTTATACATCATTAAGGTTCATGGAAGACCAATTACACAGAACAGACAATGACATTCACGGGAGCAACAAAAGTTGACACAAAAAGTGAAATCCGAATCCAAAAAGATCACAACTGGTGTCCCTGGCCAGTTATAAAATAAAATCAAAATATGGTGTAAAATAAAAATCAGAAAATCAAATATATCAGTTTTTAATACGGCTATACAATACAATCCTGACAGGTACACAAAACTCAATAAAAAACACAGGATTATTATACACACAAAGTTAGAGATTACATCCGATGAATTATTTGCAAGAAGGGAATGGTAAATGGGAACGGGTCAAAATGGGATACAAAACATGATTGGGTCAAAACGTGAGGTGGGATTTATTTGGTGTGCTTCAGACGTAGATGTGAAATGCACAAACTTACAGTGTATAAGTGCAGCCTTGATTGCTTCAAAAATAATTTAAAAAATAACATGAGCGATATTATACAAGCACAGCCTCATTTACTTCCGAAAAAAAAATAATAAATGAGGGCGGTGTATAAGCACAGAATGCTGACTTGATTGCTCGATGCCTGGAAAAATACATCGTGTTTACATAGCTTGGATTGATTTCAATTCCACTGGGCCATAAAGGAATTAGCCAAGAGACTGAAGGGCTTGAAGCCTACACAAACTGTGTACCTCAGAATGCCTGTGATGCTGATTGACTGCAACCTTTCGACATCTGATGATGCTTTTAATAGTCGCTGTTGGTCTTTTTCACACTGATGAGAAAAGTTATAGGGAACTCATGGCGATTGTGAATATAACACTTCTGTGTGGAGCATTATATATATATATATATATATATATATATATATATATATATATATATATACACATATATAATGGTATCTGTAATCTGGTTCTCCAACCTAATGAGCGGACAACATGACGTCATCGCCATGCACGTCCGCCTTTCATTAGGTTGGAGAACCAGATTACAGATACCATTATTAGTAACTCCCAACCGCAACCAGGTCGACTCCATATGATGAGTGGATACCAGAGATAACGTCACCGCGTGGCAGGCGGTGCGTATCGCTCCCAGCAAGGTGCAGCAGCAGCTGTATGGGACACCTTGCTGGCGGTTCTCCACTGATGATATGAAGGTCGCATAGTGACTGATATAAAAACCGAAAGGGTCACAGAGTTACAAGTGTATGGAAAGCCTCACTGCGTTGCCCTGATGAAGCCCCAACAAGGGCGAAACCAGGTCGGTAACTGTGAGTTTTGCATGCACTTGTGACAGTATCTGTATTTATAATCCGTAATGACGCACTGCTAGATGGTTCCTCTGGAACTTTGCAGGCAAGGCGGACGTGCATGGCGATGACGTCATGTTGTCCGCTCATTAGGTTGGAGAACCAGATTACAGATACCATTATTAGTAACTCCCAACCGCAACCAGGTCGACTCCATATGATGAGTGGATACCAGAGATAACGTCACCGCGTGGCAGGCGGTGCGTATCGCTCCCAGCAAGGTGCAGCAGCAGCTGTATGGGACACCTTGCTGGCGGTTCTCCACTGATGATATGAAGGTCGCATAGTGACTGATATATATATATATATATATATTATATATATATATATATATATATATTATATATATATATATATATATATATATATATATTTATGGCATGTGCCATGGGGGTGGTGATGCAGGAGTTGGTAGAAGAAAGGGAAGGTTATGAAAAGAAAGGAAGGGGCAAGATTGAAATCAGAAGAGGGATGTGAAATGAAGGAGGAGAAGGGAGAAGATAAGGGTGATATAAGGTGCATGTCAGAGGTGAGTGGAGAGGAGGCAGGATATTATTTCTGTGGGCAAGAATACAGAATAAATGGCTCCAAAGAAGAAGCTGATTGTTGAACAAAGTTGGACAAAAACAGCCAGCATTGGCGAGTACAATAAACCTTTAAAACGTCCCTTACATATCTGTCACAAAACAGTGCGTTTCAAGATGAAAAGAAAGAGAGCGATAACGCTTCGATTTGTAATGGCCCATCTGTCTGAACAAGCAATTGCTGTGTCAGCAAACTTGCACCCTTGCAGCAAACCTCCTGGCCCAAATTGGAGACCATCTGCTTGCCTGCCACCCTCAAGCAGGGATTTTGGAGAAAAATCACGTGGTGCATCACAACGGGCCGTGAAGCGGCTCAATAAACCCGTAGCAATGTATTTGGCAGAGGCAAGTTGTTGCTGGCCCAATTTTATGCTGCCTCGATTGGACAGACATCCATGGTTAGTCTTCGTGTGGAAGGCAGGAAAAAGATTTGCAATTCAAAAACAGCTTGACCATTTGGAAAGCACATGTTGGCGGTGTCTGGAGTTGAAATTGTCACCAAGAGATAGAATAGATTGGAGAGTGATATCGGGTTCAAAGGCAATCAGGCAGACTTAAATAATACAACAAACAAAAGCATCACATTCTTCTCCACGAGAAAGAAACACTTTTCAAATGTTATCTCATTTTCAGAAGTTCCATGGTGGTGGCGTACACGAGGGAACCTTAAAGATATATTATTATTGTTTAATAATTATTGTAAACTCGAGCCGGATCATGACATATAATTTTCCATTGAACAGCCAAACAAGCAAACAAGAAAGACATTGTGCATAACACAATACCTGCAAAATACGCCCCCTCCCCCTATAAAAGAGTTGCTATGGATACATCAAATTTTCCATTTCATTAATAATTAAATTGATGATTTTAATCAAAGCTCAGTTCAATCGGATGAAAATGAGTTATTTTTCAGATGAAAATTGATGATTTTGGAAGTTTGGCCTTGAGTTGACCTTTAACCTTTTGACCTCTAAATAGTTGCTTTCCCCATTCAGTGATGTAGTGTGCAATTTCTCTTTCATTTTCAGGTTAATCGGATGAAAATTGACGATTTTTCAGATGAAAATTTATGAATTTAGAAGTTTGACCTTGAATTTACCTTTGACCTTTTGACGATAAAATATCTGGTTTCCCAATTCAGTGAGGCAATTTGCAATTGCTGTTCAACTTTCAAGTCAATCGGATAAAAAATGACAACTTTAGAAATTTGACCTCAAGATGACCTTTGACCTCAAAATCAATAGGCTTCTTCCTTCAGTTTAGCCTGGTGTTGGCTTAGTGGTTAGGGTGCCGGCTTGGGATCCTAGCTGGGTGGGTTTGCTGGGTTTGAATTAGCTGGGTTTGAATCCCGGTCGATCGCTGAATTAACACCAGGGGGGTTGACTCAGCCTGTCATCCTTCCGAGGTCGGCAAATTGAGTACCAGCTTGCTGGGATGAATGATCACGGTGTGTACCCCGATTTAGAATAGGTACACCGTATCCCTGCACATCGTAAGAGCATGACCAAGGGTTGGCGTCAGGAAGGGCACCGGGCATAAAAACATTGCCTCAAACAGGGAACCATGATTGTCATGGGGCCCGCAAGGCTAACCCCCGCTCTAGCGGGGAAAATGGCCTTAAAACGATCATTCATTCATTCTTCAGTTTAAAATTTATTTGGTGAAGATCGGTTTAAAATTGTGACCTGTAGGCGATTGACATACAAACAAACAGACAAACAGACAGACAGAATAACGCACAAGACCAACCAATATACTTTTAAAATCTTTGATTTTGCAAGTAACAAACAGACATTTTCTTTTCCACAGTGATATAACACCAAGGGCTGACAAGATGGCCAGGAGCCCTTGAAGTATGTGCACTCGCCTCAAAGTTAGCCTAAGTTCGAATCCAGACCCAGCTATAAATTGTCATCCAGTGTTTCACAGGACGTTAAACTGGGTGTCCCTTCTGTCAGCATTCATTGGTGGACATCCTCATGTCATTAGTCGTACATGTGACAGCAGCATACGTCATATTAATTACAAAGATATTAGTCGACAATGAAAAAATCACAGTGTATTTTAACCTTCACACAAGAATGCAAGCAGAATTGATATATTCAATGATGAAGGGTGAAGCACAGGGACAGTTTTTGGTGGAATCCTATTTGTTTGTTTTTTCAGGAAGCAAGATTGGAGTAAATACCACAAAGGCAAAAATGCTACCCTCCTGCAGTCAGCCCATCTAGCCGGAAACGTGAATCTGTTATAGGTGAAGGTGTCATGGTAGTGTTTCAAATATTGTGATCTGTGCAACGAGCAGAAATAAAATCAAACCAAAATAGATTTTCATTTCTCCTGATGGTACTGACGACATTATTCATGGGCATATTAGGGCATTTCCTCTTTAAATGGGGGAAAATGAATAACAAATCAAATTCTGTTTGATTCCGAATTGTCAAATCTCTTTATCCGTTACACAATTTTTCACTCAACAATGCGTACTCATCATTCCTCTTTAAGACGTCCAGTGGCAGAGGATGTGTTGAGCATGCTATATAGTCTAGTAGGAAGACTAGGTCCCCCTGCACCCCCCGGAGATATACTTCTAATCAGTGTTTCTAGATTGGAAAAAATGTGTAGAAAATGACTAGCTATGGCCCCAAGCTGAAAAAATGTCCCACATACCATTTTTATGCAAATTACTGCTGCAAATTTTATGCAAAATTATGCAAATTTTATGCAAATTTTGATGAGGAGTAGAGTTGAGGGGTCTTTGAGGGCTTCATCGAGGTGCTCTCGGTTGCAAGACTGGGTCATTCTGAGAAGCACAGCAGGGTCAGAGATCATGATGTTCTCCTCCTCAGTGAATCTCTCCATCAACAGCCTCTCCATTGCCTCACACACTGTTTTGAGGCAAAAGAGGGACTTTGCGTAGGCCTTTCCACTGAGAACACCTTTGAGAGATCCACTTGTTACTAGTTGTGCCTCAAAGAGAATCTCTGCATATCCAGAACCACGCATCTTGTGTCCAGTGAGCATCCCGATGTAGTTCATGGATGTGTGGAAGGGTCCAATCGTTACTACATGACTAGCAAATTCATTTGGCCAGCGCCAGATGATGGGAAGGGCTTTCATGCAGACACCCAGATCAAATGTATTCAGGACCCCCATCTCTGACCCACCTCAGCAGTTGCTGCCTCGGAACGCTTCAGTAGCTCACGAACAACTGCGTTGTCTGTGATCGGTTGGTGGATAGGCGTGCAGTAGTCGACTGTTGATTTGCTGGGTGGGGGAGAACCAGTTGCAGAGGTGAAACCCCCTAGCCCAGGCACAGGCTGCAGGCCATTGCCATGCCATGCAGGCACCAGGCACCACTAATACCACTAATACCACTAATACATAAACCACTAATACCACTGATGGCTAAACCAAACCACCTTGGTGACTGCTATGATGACCTGGATGTATGAAGAAGAGAAGCAATTTAAAAACTAGAACGACACTCTGTAGAAAGAATACCTCTGCCAGGCTGAACAGTTTACGCTTCGTATCGCACTTATACACCGGA